>NC_041223.1:1776100-1906204 GCF_002837175.3 Physeter macrocephalus | reverse complement strand
ATGGAGGTTCCTTAAAAAACTAAAAATACAATTACCATATGACCCAGCAATCCCACTACTGGGCATATACCCAGAGAAAACCATAATTCAAAAAGACACATGCACCCCAGTGTTCATTGCAGCACTATTTACAATAGCCAGGTCATGGAAGCAACCTAAATGCCCATCGACAGACGAACGGATAAAGAAGATGTGGTACATGTATACAATGGAATAATACTCAGCCATAAAGAGGAATGAAATTGGGTCATATGTAGAGACGTGGTTGGGTCTAGAGACTGTGATACAGAGTCAGAAAGAGAAAAACAAATATCATATATTAACGCATATATGTGGAACCTAGAAAAGTGGTACCAGGTGATCCAGTTTGCAGGGCAGAAATAGAGACACAGATGTAGAGAACAAACATATGGAGACCAAGGGGGAAAAGTGGTTGCGGTGGGATGAATTGGGAGATTGGGACTGACATATATACACTTATATGTATAAAATGGATAACTAATGAGAACTTGCTGTATAAAAAAAATAAATAAAATTAAAAAAAAAAAAGTACTCGTAAACAGTATGGTTCCTTTCCAAAGTCTCTGCACTGATTCATGCAGGTTACCTTATTGTTTTTCTCTTGCCCGGTACCAAGCGACATTCCAATCCACTGTGGTCATTTGATAATGAAGAGTGAAACAGGAAGTACAATCAGGAGGTACTGGTTGGCACCAAATATGCAGTTCAGGATCCCTCATCATAGCAGGGGAGAGAATGTCAGACACTTGTACCAAAACAAAGTCTTTTGTTTTCTTTATAAACTCCCAACTAGAAGGCAGTAATGTTCGTGTCACTGCTTTTGCACCCTCTATCCAAAAATTATTTTGTTTCTAATTTGTTCTTTCTACCTTGTTCCAACCCCCTTTCAGGTGTCTTATATAAGATACGAAAGGCCTTAAGATATGGAAGGACTCCAAAAACTGCCTGTTTCAAAATGTATTTTTTACTAATGCAGTGTATACTTCAGTAGAGATTTGAACATATTTTTAATTTAGGGAAGTTGCTTGAGGTTTTTTTTTTTAAATCAAAATAGGTTGAGTAGTATGAATTCAATTTTTAGTATATTAAAAAGATTCAGACAGAAGCATTTTGATTATAGGAAGCTTCTTTGAATCAGTTGTCACAGTTTGAGTATTTACTTTGATATGAAAGTTACTGTAAATACAGTAAATGGTAATCTACCAGTTTCTGTATATAATTTGTATGGTGCATTACCCTTGTTCAAATTTAGAAACTTTTTAATATTTCACATACTTAAGACTCAGTGCAGATATAAGAAGCAGGTTTTAAAAGAGAATTTCCTCATTTATCTTTCTGGATTTTCTTTTGGATATTATAATGTTGAGGTTGAGTTCAGGGACATGGTTCTTTTCTTTGAACAAGAAGACATTTCAGCATTTTATATGTGTTGATTTGGTTACAATCAATTAGAGCATTGGAAATGATTGATAACTTTTGGACAGTGAATTTCAGAAATAGAATTATGAATGTTGTACGGGGTGGTTTTTTCTGCAAAGCTTGATATTTTGTATTTTTCATATACATGCATATAGACTTTTAATATATGCTCAGTTTTTTGCCTTTGTGTGTATATTTGTGTGTGTGTATATATATATATATATTTTTTTCTTTTTTGCTAGAGATAGGATTATATACCTTGCAAACTAGTTCTCGTGTAAGTATATGAGCACTTGAGAATTTGTAGATGGGAAGGTGACGTTTGTCATTTAGTGTCTTATTTGTGGCAGGTGTGTTTATATGCCATAAATAACACCGTAATCACAAAACCCTGTGAAATAAATAGTAGCTTCTCCATTTTATAGGTAGGAAATCAGAGACTCAAATGTCTTACCCAGAGCTGCAAGCGCCTTAGGTGAAACTACTGGGAGTTTTAACTACTGTCTGGCCATTCCTGAGGCTCTGCCTCACCTTCTCACTTTCCACCAAACACTTGCTGCTTGCTCAGTGTGAGCGAAAGATGTTTGGCCTCTGATGTTAATTCCTTACCTGTCTACGGAATCAAATTTCTTTGGATTATTTCCCAGAGTCTCTTTTTATGAAAACAGGTTTATATTTAATACTATGTAGTTTGTACTTACAACTTATTTTCATATTTTTAATAGGAAAAATTTCAAACATAGATACAACTCACTTATATCCACCCCCCAGACTTCAGAATTTTCAAAGTTTTGTCATTCTTAGTTCATTATTTTCTGTTGTTGTTTTTAGCTGAAGTGTTTTAAAGCAAATCCTAAAAACTAACGTTATTTCTCCTCTACTTCAGTGTACATCTCAAAAACATTTAACTGTAAATACAGTAGTCCCATCAACAAAATTAACCGTAATTCCTTATTATCTAATATCTAGCCAATACTCAGATTTCCCTGTCTCCCTCGAAAATGTGTTTTTACAGTTAATTTATTTGAATCAGGATCCAAACAGGGTCCACACGTTATATTTAGTTCTCTTACGTTTCTTTTAATCTAGAGCATTCTAACCCCTCTCCCACCCCCATTTTTATTTCACGTCAGACTTGCTGAGAAAAACAGTGCTTAATTTTCCTGTAGGACGTCCCTGTTCTGGACTGGCCCTTTCTGGAGTGTGACTTATTTCTGTAGCTTCAAAGCCGTGACGGGATCCAGCAGGGCCTCGTAAGCAGTGCCATGTGTGTCCTGGGCCCCGTACTGGTAGCGGAGGAGGAGCTGGGACAGCCTGCACCTCTGCACCCTCAGTGCCAGGTCCCCTCAGCCTTTCCATCCTTGGCTTGGCCAGTGCCAGTCTTCGCCTAAATCAAGTAAGGGTTAAAAAATCGTGACTTCTGAATTCTGTCATTTCTTTCACATTTATTGGCTGGAATTCTTTAAAAAACAGAAACACATCTTCCTCCTTTAAGCTACAGGAAAGCAAAAGGAATTATTAATTCTTTGACTTTAACTGCTTATTTTCCGACTGAGGAGTTGGTGCCCTTGTCACCTCCATTGGTAACAGTGATTTTGTTTTTGTTTGGGTTTCCTCATTTCTGTTTACTGTCATTATAAACTTGAGGATTTTCATGGATTCTGGGTCTCTGTCAGTTGCAGCCATTATTCTTGCTGGTATTCAAATTGTCCAAATTTGGCCAGATGCACCTTTTGTGCGGCTAGAGGTTTTTTTTTGTGAGAACTTCCTCGTTTAATGGCATAACAAGGTGTCCCAAACTCATCTTGTCCATTTTGTGACCTATACCTGGATTAAACCATTTCTCCAAGGAGCCTGGGTTCCTTTTAGTGGAGATTAGTATTTAGAGACAGCAATCTAGGTGCTAGAGATGCTTATTTTTACAGCTTGTCTTTTGCTTCATGACCATTTTAGTGGCAAGAGCTAGAAGATATTTTTCTGTGGGGAAAAAAAAATCCATGAGTTTCTACTGATGTTTCCAATTCAAATTTGGCCCTACTGGGTTTCTATGTAATTACTTTGATTTTTTAAAAAAATTAATTTATTTATTTTTGGCTGCGTTGGGTCTTCGTTTCTGTGCCAGGGCTTTCTCTAGTTGTGGCGAGCGGGGGCCACTCTTCATCGCGCTGCAAATAAATAAATTAATTTTTTTAAAAAAGAAGATGAATAATAAAATTAATGTCATAATTTTTTTTAAATTTATTTATTTTTGGCTGTGTTGGGTCTTCGTTTCTGTGCCAGGGCTTTCTCTAGTTGTGGCGAGCGGGGGCCACTCTTCATCGCGCTGCGCGGGCCTCTCACCATCGCAGCCTCTCCTGTTGCGGAGCACAGGCTCCAGACGCGCAGGCTCAGTAGTTGTGGCTCACGGGCCTAGTTGCTCTGCAGCTTGTGGGATCTTCCCAGACCGGGGCTCGAACCCGTGCCCCCTGCATTAGCAGGCAGATTCTCTACCTCTGCGCCACCAGGGAAGCCCAATTACACTGATTTTTAAAAGTCTCTTTTCTCTTACATTGAAAGTTGTGTGTTTGTAACTATATTAATACAGTACTTGTTTACTTCATTCTATCATGTAGTTATTGTATTAGACATAATGATACTAATATTATTACTAACAATAGGGCTTCTGAATAAAGATTAATATTTTTTCACAAAATAATTATCCTTAGAATAGAGTCTACTAGGAATGTAAAGTCAAAACACTTTTCTAAGATCACTTGAAAATCAGTCTTATGTTCTGTATGGCAATGTGACCAACTTCATATATAGTTAGACATTAATTTCTGTTTGTTTTAAATTTTTAGTGTTTACTTTTTGTTTAAGGTTTAATTTTTATTATTTAAAATAATTAAATGGGTCCAGAGTTGAAGCTATGTTATAAAGTGGATTTAGAAAGACTTTGCTTCCATCTTTTATTACATTTTGGTTTGTCCACTTTAGGGAAGGTTTCTTTCTGCAGATATGATCAGGGGTGTGTGTGGGGGGGTGTGTGTGTGTTTCTTGTCCTTTCACATAAAAGATGCTTACCATATATACTGTTTTGTTCCTTGCTTTTCTCACTTAACTGTGTACTTGTGCTCCGTGCCATGTCACAGTGTGGAGAGTTTCATTTCTTGTAGTGGCAGCATTTTATTCCATTATATGAAGGGACCAGAGTTTATTCAACCAGCATACCTTGCTGCATCATTTCCAAACTTTTGCTGTTATAAATGGTGCTACAGTGAATAACTTTGCTAGTGTATCTTTGGGACAGATCCACAAAAGTAGGATTGCTGTGTCAAAAGGTACATGTTTATCTCATTTTGCCAGATATTGCCACAGTTCTGTTCCTTGGTGTACCTTGTTTTGCCAGCCCCACAAATAGAGGATGTTGTCAAACTTGCAGATTTTTACCAATTTGATTGAGAAACGGCATCTTATTATCTTATTATAAAGTATTGAAGTTGTTTTATCATTAATGAGGTGGTTCATCCTTTTTTATACTTGAGTCATATTCACTTCTTTGTGAACTACCTGTTGAGGCTTTTTTTGCCCATTTTAAAATGGGTTATTTATTTTTTTCTTCTCAAATTTTAGAGACTCTTTATATATTACATTATATTTCTTTCTGTCATGTAAGTTCAAAATGCTTTTTCCCCAGTGTGTCACTGGTCTTTGGACTTCACTTATTGTGTGCCTTTTTTTTTTTGCCAAATTCAAGTTGTTGGGTTTTTTTTAAATTTATTTTTATTTTTGGCTGCGTTGGGTCTTCGTTGCTGCGCCCGGGCTTTCTCTAGTTGTGGCGAGCGGGGGCTACTCTTCGTTGCGGTGCGCGGACTTCTCATTGCGGTGGCTTCTCTTGTTGCGGAGCACGGGCTCTAGGCGCGCGGGCTTCAGTAGTTGTGGCTCGTGGGCTCTAGAGCGCAGGCTCAGTAGTTGTAGCGCACAGGCTTAGTTGCTCCGCGGCATGTGGGCCTCTTCCTGGACCACGGATCGAACCTGTGTCCCCTGCATTGGCAGGCGGATTGTTAACTACTGTGCCACCAGGGAGTCCCATCAAGTTTATTTTTATGTAGACAAGTTTATTAACATTTCTTAACTTGCTTTATGATGACATCTATAATTTTTAACGTGTGGGTTTCCATAAAGATGTTTATGTATTATACAAGTTTTAAAAGCAATGTGTAAAACTATTTATACTAACACTGTAGAGATGAACTTAAACTATTCATGGAAATGCTCTCTATGATTATGGTAAGACTGAAAAGGAAGCTGAATCTTGGGGTTGGAAAGCTATGTAATCCCATTCACAGGAACCAGCCTGGCTCAGAGGATACACTGATGTCATTTAGTGTGTGTGCCTGAGTGAGAGAGAGAGAGAGTAGGGCTGCCAGATTTGTAGATCAAGGAAATGCATTAGTCATGATGTGTCTGGACTTTTATCAAGGAATTCAACAATGTCTTTCATCCTGTTCTTCTGTTTAAGGGCTGGATCTAAGTACAGTGAGATGAATTAGGAACCGGGTGATTAGTTTTACCCAAAGGCTGTTGTTTAACAGATTAGCGCCAGGCTGGAGGAAGGTTACTGGGTGGACGAATGGGGCAGTGAGTCAAGACTTGTCATTTTACTGGAACCTCATGTGAAACAGCAGTATTAGGTGGTCTCCAACAAGCTAATGTCATCTTAAATTGCATTAATTACAGGTATGGTATTAGAATTAACAGTATATTTGCAGCTGGTTAGACACACCTGGAGTTCTGTGATCAAGTCTGGAAACTGTTTGAGGCTTGGAGGCTGGAACATGAATGTGTTCAGGAGAGAAGTGAACAACAATAGAAAGTGGATCTGGGATTATGTCCCAGGAAGGAGAAGACTTGGATGAATGGGAATTAGAATGCGATGTTGAAGAGGTTCCAGGCTTATTCTGAGTCGTGGGTCCCCACCGGGACAGTTTTATCCCCTGGGGAGTCTGTGCAGGTATCTGGAGACATTTTTGGTTGTCACAGCTGGGTGGGTGATGCTGGCATCCGGTAGATAGAGGCCAGGGATGTTCTAGGCAGCCCGCAGAGCACAGCACAGCTCCCACAGCGAGGAATCAATCCAGCCCAAAACGTCAGAAGCCCTTTTCTCCATCTAAACCCATTTACCGTGACCTGTACTAAGAAAGAACTGCCTTTTTCCTAGGAGCCCAGGGCGTGCACAGGAGCGCACCTGGAGCTGAAGTCTCCTCGCCCAGAGCGCGTGGTGCCTGGGAAATCTACTCTGCCCTGCTTCACGTCATCAGTGAATGGAAAAGAATGATCATTCATAAACCACGGTTTGAATACAGGTCTAAATGATACTAACAGGCAAAGTTAAGCAGTTGGCAAAGCGACACGAGATGAATCTTGCTTTTGTATAAGGCGGTACTTTCTAGATGTCGAGCTGCACAAAGAAAGCATCCATTGCTTGGCTAGATGGTGCGTTTGTTATCACTGGAGATGTTCCAGGGCGTTCTTAACTTGAGGTCTATGAATACATCCCATGGAATCTTTCAATGTGAATGAGAAAATAAGTACATCTTAATTTTCAGTAAATTTTATTAGCCTCTAACTGAAATTTAGCATTTTCTTCATTTATGAGTTTTATACTCATATCTGCTTCAAAATTGGAGTTGTAAAGTTTTAAATGCATAAAATAAGATCTAGGCCTTATTTAATGTTAATAAAGAACACATATTACTATGTCACGGGTTTTAAAAATATTTTAACAATTATATTTTGATGTAATTGTTCACTTTGCAGTCCTTTGTATTTTATTTTATGCATTTAACATTTTTATTCCGAGAACAGTTGCATAGGCTTCACCAGACTGCTGAAGGATCCGTGGCAAAGTTGGGTAGACCCCCGACCAGAGAGGTGGCTTTGAGGGTTGTTTTGTTTACCTCTGTGCTGCTCTTTACATCTGTACAAGTGCAGTACATAAAGGTTACAGTAGAAATAAAGATGGTCTTTAATCACATTTGTGGTTATTGCTCTTTGGTCATGTGGGTTTAATGTGTTCTGTAAGTTGTCATATCTTTCGCTTCCCCAATGTATGTTGTGCGGTAGGTATTCAAATACAGATTAAAAATTCTAAGAGGACCGTGGGGAAGACGTTGACTTTCTGATCCTGTCGTAATGCTGACTGAGGGCGGGTGGAGTTCTGGGTCCGACGGAGTCTCGCAGGGAAGCACAGATGGAACTCGCCTTGGAAGCCGGCAGACTTCCATGGCTTGTCGTCCTGTACCGTGAGCAGGCAGGTTTTAAGTAGATAATGTTGGCAGTGATTACCGTGGCCTTTAAAAAAAACACGTTGGCTGATTGGTTTTCATGGCAGGCTGTGTTTTCTGGCAGGGAATTGTCTTATTTATAATGTTGACATGGTTGGATACTGGATGGATTTTTGTTAGAGTTCATAAAAGGGGCGATCTGCGTGTGTTCTCTCTGTGGGACGTGTGTGTTTTCGATCAGTTTTTTAGTCCAGAAAACTTTTACTCTTCTCCTGAAAGGTGACTTTTTCCCATTTTCAGTGAACTTGGTCTTCCTCAGCTTTGGTAAACTAGCCTCAATATGTTAGGAGAACAGTAGTTGGCTCACATCCAACAGGTGTGCGTTGTGATGTGTTAGAGATTCTGCCTTTATTTTCAGACAGAAAGATGTACTGGAATCATTTTATTATAAAGACCAGTTAGACGTGTGCAGGTATAAACTGTTCCTGGGTGAGGATTGCTGGGTCAGCGCAGCTGCTCTCAGATGACGACTCAGGCTCGCTGCAGACACGGTGGGTTCCGTTCCAGATGCCACAGTAGAGAGAGGCACACGGATTTGTGTTGGTTTCCGGTTGCATATAAAAGTTATGTTTACATGATCCTGTGGTCTGTTAAGTGCACAGTAGCATTATGTCTGAAAAAACAATGTACATACCTTCGTTTAAAAAGACTTTATTGCTGAAAAATGCTAACCGTTCATCATCTGACAACGCAGCATTGCTGCAGACCTTCAGTTTGTAAAAACCGCAGAGTATCTGAGAAGTGCAGTGCGGTGAGGTGTGCCTGTCGGCCAGTTTATGTCACACAGAGTGACGGAGCCCTGTGGAGGCCGGGTGATGAAACAGAAATGATTGCTGTGGGCAGAAGTGGGTGAAGGTGCTTTCCAGATAGTTCTTGTAAGCTTTCAGGAGTATTTGTCTTGCAAAAGTTTTAGGTAATGAAGTGCATATAATTTTAAAAAGTGTTCTTGGAGTACTGGTTTAAAAAATAGTTCATACAAGTTTAAAAGATAGTGTTTATACAAGTAAGATTGCAGAAACCCATATGCAAATATTTCTTCCATTCTCCACCTAACCTGTTGACATTCAGATGTTATTACTGTTTTTAACAACGTGAGTCACATGGCCCTTGTGCCGTTGATGGTTTATGTACAGTGATGTGTGTGTTTTGAAGGCACGGCTGTATCTTTTCTTAACATTTTGCCCCTGTCTTGGAGGCACCAGCCCTGGGAATAAAGTGTGTGTGTGATAAAGTGGTGGTCCTGTCAGTGGCTGTGCCCTCCATGGGGGTTGGGAAGCTGATCACCTGTTTGCAGGTAGCGTTGTTGTGCTACAGGCTCAGACATGGATTTCAAATAACTGCTGAAAGTGAGGAGAAGAAACGTGAGTGGAGCGTGGTTGCCCTGTTTAAGCTTTAGAGGGAGTCGTTCTGACTAGCTCGAGCCAAAGGAGATTTGGGGTTGCTCTGGTGAGTTTCTGCTCGTTTGGATAAGAAGGCCGATTATCAGTTTCATTAACTAATGAGATATTGATAAAATATTTAAAAGCAAGTCTCCATCTTTAACTCTTGGTTCCTTGCTTTGGCTCTTTAGTATGTAATTTCATAATAAGCCTTCTCTCTTTTTTTTGTCTGTTGTATTCTTTCTGATAAACATGAAAATGCTTTTGTTTCAGAGTGGTTAACACAACCCCAAGCAGTGTTGCATTTCTGTTGTAGTAATCGACAGTGATCGTGTTTCTCAGGGAAGACTTTATTTAAAGGTGAGTAGATACCTTTAGGAAAGAAAGAAAGTGTTTTCCTATCAGGAAAAGGAACCATCAAGGAAAGGAACCAAGTGATTGTTATATTGTCTTTTCCTTCCCTCTGCACTGACCTGTTGTGATGGATATGCGGTGTGCAGGTGACAAAAGGGGGTTGGTTACTGTCCCACCAGCTCTAGACAGAAGTTTCTCCCGGAAAACTCGCTGCCAGCAGGCAGCACTTCACCCAGATACGGGAGGCCCTGCAGCAGTGCTTTTATTTTAAAGATTTTTTTTTTTTTTTAAGGTCAAGTCTTTTATTTATTTATTTATTCTTAGCTGCGTCGCGTCTTCGTTGCTGCGCGCGGGCTCTCTCTAGTTGTGGCGAGCGGGGGCTACTCCTCGTTGCAGTGTGCGGGCTTCTCATGGTGGTGGCTTCTCCTGTTGCGGAGCACCGGCTCTAGGCGCGCGGGCTTCAGTAGTTGTGGCATGTAGGCTCAGTAGTCGTGGCTCACGGGCTCTAGAGCGCAGGCTTCAGTAGTTGGGGCATGTAGGCTCTGTAGCTGTGGCTCACGGGCTCTAGAGCACAGGCTTCAGTAGTTGTGGCATGTGGGCTCAGTAGTTGTGGCTCACGGGCTCTAGGAGCGTGGGCTTCAGTAGTTGTGGCTTGCGGGCTCAGTAGTTGTGGCTCGTGGGCTCAGTAGTTGTGGCTTGCGGGCTCTAGAGCGCAGGCTCAGTAGTTGTGGCTCACAGGCTTAGTTGCTCCGCGGCATGTGGGATCTTCCTAGACCAGGGATCGAACCCATGTCCCCTGCATTGGCAGGCGGATTCTTAACCACTGTGCCACCAGGGACATCCCAGAGTTTTTATTTTAAACGCTGTTTTCTCTTGGGTAATAGGTGTAGCCAACACTAAGGAGGGAGGAATCTTTTTTAAGGTAACATTTGCCTTTATAAAATTACAGCTGTGTTGGCTGCAGCATCATCAGAATTCCAGCTGACTATTGATTGCAAATGTAAAGTTTTGTTTTTCAGAGTTCTGATCAGGTGAGAACAGACATCCACAGCTGGAGGCATCAGACATTGTTGCTGGAAGTTTTGACTCCAGTGTGTTTTGATTTTTATGTGTGAAGCATTAGAGACCGAGGGAGGACCTCGACTATGACTGAAAGTTCCTCATCTCAGAAGAGCTGCCGTCTGTGGAGAGGCTGAGAGCAAGTCACCTTAGGAAGGGGCCCAGGCACTGCTGGTGCTTCCACTTTATAGTTGAGGCCGTCCGAGCTCACGTGGGTGATGAAGACTCCCTCGGAGGTGCAGCTGTTCTGCCGGGGTGCCTGCTCTCCTGGGCCCTGCGGTGCCTCCCCCGGGTGTCCCCCTGCGCTGGGCTGGGCTCCGTGGGGAGTGGGGGCCATGAGGACACCTGCAGCTGAGTGCGTGCTGTCCAGGTCTCCAGCCCCTCTGAACCTTCACTCTCAGTTACTCAGGTGTCCACTTGTTTCTTCTGGGGCTCCTCTGATGCCTGCAGCCTGGCCACTTGGTGGCTGTGTGATTGTAGCTCATGTGCTTAGCCTCTCTGGACCTCCTTTTTCTTTTTTCCCCTGTGCAGTGGGGATAATGGTAGTACCTAACCCTTAGTTTGGGGAATTAAATGCTGAACCGTCAGTATCTGGCACATGGTAGACCATAACATATATTAGTTACAGTTATTACTGTGTGTTAGTTTGGTCACTGCATGTCCAATTTTTAGGTTCAGGAACTTGATTTTAGCAGTCTTCTCAGGTTTGATAAAATTCTGTGGACTTATTCACACCAGCCAAAATTAGCTGAATAATCGAACAGAATGCTAATGTGCTAATTTGTTAAGGGGCTAGCTCAGTAACGACTCTACTCACATGTTCCTGTGTGATGTCAGGGTCACCAGGCAAACTAAAGTAATAGTTCTTTATTAATACTTATTTAGTGCAAGTGAAATCAAATCAAAGGTAGTTTTGATTGGCTACTTTATTTAGGCTCGACAGACCTGGAGAATTTTTTCTTTAAAAACATCAGTAGAAATATTATTACTTCTCTGTAGACAGCTGTTGCATGCTGGAGACCTGTATCTGTAACCTTGGGTTTACTCTATTTAAAAAAAAACTTTTTTCTCAACATTTTATGTCAGATCAGTAGCCGAACCACATTAATAATGGAGGGTTAATATTTGTAGTTTTCTTTTTACCTGTAAAGGGTAGTAATCTGTATGTGAGGGGCGCTTCCATGAGGGTGACCGAGGATACGGGAGACTGCCTCCAGGCTTGCCTCCATCTAGGCATTCTAGGTGCTTTCCTTTGTGTTCTTGCCCACTTGGGGTGGGCAGTCCCTCTCGGCCACAGATGCTGCCTCTGTTCCTTCAATATCTGGTAGTTGGGAATTACTTGTTGACGGTTCTCAGAGAAGCTGGTGCTTTTGTGTCTTTTGGGACCTGTAGGTGTATCTAGCTGTTTTATTCTCATCACAAATGATATATTTAGAACTACCCAGTTATCAAAACGATTGAGCGCTACGGAGGGTAATTTAGAGAGGTATAAGGGTGGGCCTTCAGAGGAGACCGTTAGGTGCCGCGTCAAGGTGATTTCAGGGCAGCGGTGGTGCAAGGAGCGGAATTCTGGGATAAAAATGTGACTCCCATAATGAAAACTTAAATGTATGTAACCAAATTTCCGGACTAAGTGTTGTTTTCTGAAGTGCCGTCTTAGGGGCCTGTGGAGGAGGTTGGTCGGTGGGTCCCTGAGTGGTTTCACGGGGCTGGGATCCTGGGGCCAAGGGAGCCGTGTAGAGAGTGTTGAGCGCCGTGCGTGGGGCGGAGCGCGTGCCGCGCGAGCCTTGGCCGGTACTGCTCTTGACCCGAGCCTGCGTGCAGGTTCTGAGTCGGGGGGCAGCTCTCCCGTGCATCCTTACTTACGGCTTTTAGGGTTGCCCGACTAACAGCGAGATGGAGATAATTATTTTTAAAGGATATCAGCCTCATTTTTTTTTGCTGCTTGACCCAAGCCAGACAAAGAAGACTCCTAATTCATTAAGCTTTCTCAGCTCTCAGCCCGTAACCGTGGCCCTGCTTCATCCCAGAGTCTGTGGTTCAGTGGTGTTCTTCTGACACACGTGCTCACCTACCTGTGTTTCTCCCGAGGGAGGGCGGGTGCCCAGTGGGCAGGGTCTGGGCGAGCACAGTAAAAGCTTCGCGGCTAGAAACGTGCCTTATAGTCTCGTTTTTACGGTCTAACTTTCGAATGGTAACGCCATTAACCCCATTCTATCAATAATATTCCATTTGCCTTACTTTTCTTCAGATAAATACTTGTCAGTTCATGAATTTCAGTGAAGGTTAGGCTAGTGGACTGGGACGTGGGCAAAAGCTTGACTGTGATGGTCTCTGAGCCCTGCAGGGAAAACTTGACGTCTGAGAGCGAAAGCCACTGCAAGGAAGAAAGCGAGGACTGATTTGTCTGACTGGGTTTTAACAAGATTTTGGATGGATTCTGGATACATTTGAAGGTGGAGAGACTTGATGTGTCAGATGTGGCGGGGAGAGAAAGGCGAGCGTCGAGGCTTTTTGGTGCGGGAGGCCGAGCACAGAACCTCGGGAGTTTGCGGGGAGCTGTGCTTTGTTCTGTGTTCAAGGGAGTAATGGGGTACACAGGAACCCTGGACCTCACCCTCGCATCCCCAGATGAAGGGTAACCTAGCAAACAAAACCGGATTCTCTTTGATGTGGTGGTTCCCAGTCTGTGGCGTGTGACTGCCGAGTCTTATTATTATGGTGATAGCAAAGGGCCTAAATAACCATCTTGTGATTGATAGAAAAGGGAAAAGAAAGGAAGCCATGGGAAGGAGCCTTCCACAGTCACATGAGCTTCAGCCTGCCTTGAAGTAGTCTTTGGTTGACATTCTGTCGAATTTTTCTCTAGAAGTAAGGTTTTAAGAAAAATCTAAATTGTGTCTGTTGATTTGGGGCAAGTAGTTCATGTTGAAAATTACTTACAATTACATTCCGCTAATGTTGAGTTTCCATTTATCCACGTTCATGGTAGGATTGGGGTTAACATTTCCCCTTTGCTTTTTGAACAGTCTCTTCATTTAGGCTTTGTAATCTCAGGATGGGATGGGACCTCAGGGACAGGTAGGCATGGACTTCAAAGTTCAGTGGATCTGGCTTTAATTCTGGAGTTGCTACATAACTGCTTCAGCAAGATACTCAAACGTTGTGAGTTTTAATGACCAAATCTTGAGAATTGGGTTTGATCATAGTATCTACTTCACTGGGTTGTTATAAAGACATGATAAAACGATGCCTGTCCAGGTGTGCCTGGCACTTGCTGAAGGCTGTGACGTCAGGTGCTCTACAGCCGTTACCTTATACTTGAGACATGTAAGAAGGAGACAGATTGTAAACAACGTGTCCCAAGTCACATAATTAAATTTGAAGACATCATTTTAGGATGCTGTTTTTCCAGAAATGTATCATTTTGTTTTCCTTTTAGGATTTGGAGTTCCATGGAGTGATGAGATTTTATTTTCAAGATAAAGCTGCTGGGAACTTTGCAACAAAATGTATCCGGGTCTCTAGTACCGCCACCACTCAGGACGTGCTGGAAACGCTCGCAGAGAAATTCCGCCCTGACATGCGGATGTTGTCCTCACCCAAGTACTCGCTCTACGAAGTGCACGTCAGCGGAGGTCAGTGGACACAGATGGGGCCTGTCGGCCATGTGTGCTCGTCCTGAGACTATTACAGTCACCTGTCCCGGGGGCCCTGCTCTACTGCTGACCCCCTCTTTCTTTTTCTGGAGGGGCCGGGGCAGCAGTTAACAGGTGGGCAAAACTTGAGTATGTCTGCGAAATGTCCTCATAAGTTCCTAGCAGGTGCATTTGCTGGGAGTTAGAATGAAGAGGTTAGTTTTACGTATGCTCACTTCTCCAAAGATAAGTAGCGTAACGTTTCGTATTTGAAATCCTCCAGCAGATCTGTCACATGCATTGATGATACAGTAAGCTGCTTAATTTTGGAGAAGTAGTTCGTGTAACTCTTCTGCATGGATTATAATAGTACAATTAACGATAACCCAGTGTTTTATGAGTACAGTATTTTATGAGTAAAACCCAGTGTTTTATCGTGCTTGCTGTAATATTTTTGTAATGTGAAACAGTAACGTTATTCTTTGGGAACAGTTAGGGCATCTTGAGGAAACTCTCTTATGTAGTTAGGAATTTCTCCTTGTTTTAAGATTTGAAATTTCTGAAAGTATCCTATATATCACATGGCAATTGAAGTTGAACTGATTAGAAATGTAGAAATTTATAAAATTTTTTATGAGTGCTTTTGAAGTAGTGAGTCACCTGTTTAAAAAAAAAATAGCAAATTCCAGTTATGTAGCTTAGTTAGTAATTTCTCCTTGTTTTAAGATTTGAAATTTCTGAAAGTATCCTATATATCACGTGGCAATTGAAGTTGAACTGATTAGAAATGTAGAAATTAATAAAATTTTTTATGAATGCTTTTCAAGTACTGAGTCACTTGTTTAAAAAAAAATAACAAATTCCAGTTAATGCAGTAAACAGAGGATTGTATATAGTACAAGCCCAATTTGAATACCTGTTTAAGTTTCAGCCACAAAACCTGTTTGAACGTAATTTATTTTTCTTATCTTCAAAAGTACAGCTTTCTTTGTACGTTTGAAATTGGGCTAAAATTTTTGTAGTGTGTGGAATTCAGGTGTCACCAAATGCTAACCAGTATTACATTAGGTAGGCTATATTTGTTTATCACTCTTTTAAGGTTACCAGGGTATCAACCTACATAAATAATACCCAAACTAAATTTGACAATAGCGGATGGTCTCCATTTTGGAGGTTTTTTTGAGGCTGAGTTCTCCTTTTACCTCAGAATCTTTTTAAATAGGTTACAGAGAGGAAGAAAGTCTTTCTCACGTGCAGCCCTCTTCTCGCCGCACCGTTGGCTCATCTGAGTGCTGCCAAGTGAGGTCTTTGGGATGCTATCTAAGATTGGGATTTGAGATCTAAAAATGGAATGGGTTTGATTTTTTTTTTTTTTAAAGAACATTTTGTCTTTAAACTTTCTTTGCTAGATTTGTTTTTAATTAAAAAGTAAAATATGTTACTCGTAAGGGATGAGAAACACAAGGGAGGTGTGTGAAGGAGGAAGTGTTCCCCATCTCCCCCCGCCCCGTAGTGACCACTAGGCTAGCCTGGCCATGCCCTTCTGCACCTTCATACCCTGCCAGGGTCTCAGAGAGGAGCAGACCCTGGCATGCAGGTTCTCAGTCTCTTTCGGGGCACGGAGCCCTTAGTGTGTCAGTAATTTTTTTAGTGGCATCCCTAGGCCAAAGGAAATACCTTACAGTTCATTTTACTGCATATAGATTCAGACAAGTTCATCAGGATTTATGCTTTAACAGCTTGGTGGATGTTGGAAAAAATAGTACAAATCAAACGAAAGGAAAACTGAAAATTTCATTCCGTTCTTAATCGTAGCTGCTCCCTGACGGGGCACGTGTGCCTCCTGGGCCCTGCCCAGCTCCTGGGTGGGGGCAGTGCCCTCCTTTCCTGTTCACACTGGTTTGCGGGCAGCGCTTGTTTCTACGGCGCCGTGGAAAGCCCGGCGTGACCCTGGTGGGGCAGTGTGCAGCCTGCTGGGGACCAGCAGCTCCTGCCGCATCCGGCGGGTGCAGCGCTTTTCCCTGGAAGTGGAACGTGCTCCTCAGTGAGCCGCGGGACACGGCGGCTGGTGTGTGAACCAGAGCGCTGGCCCGGCACCGCGGAAACGCCACTCTCCTCCTTCTCTGCGTTAGGGTTCCCTGTGTGAAATCAGCCGGAAAAGTAAGAAGGATTCTGCTCGCCTAACGTAAGGCAGAAGATACCTTAAGTTACAAAGTGGTAGCAGGGCCCTAATTATATTTGCATGCAGTAGTTAGGCACGTATGCCTTAGAACAGCTCACCTTGTTTTTGTTTTACTTTTATGATTTAGACTTAATTGTTCTTAAGATTGGTTCTCTAAAAAATACGCCATGAGGGATTTTGATCTAGTGAAGATTCTGCAACACGAACAACTTGGTAATTTTGGTTTGCAGCAGGAATTTGAAACTTCTTGATCCAATATGTGATTTATTACTCTTTTCTCACATTTTCAGTTGATCAAATCATGGCTTAGAATTTGTTTTTCCTGTATTCTGATCATTAACACTGCCGTTTACCTGTAATATTTCCTAAAAGCCTCTGTAAATCTCTATCTTCTCAGTCTGCCCCGTTGACTCTTGCTTCCTGTACCGCTGTAACCCACCCCCTCTGGTCTCGCTGCTTCCCGTCTTTGCTGCCCTCATTGTGGTGCGTCCTGTGTGCGCTTACCTGGGTAATCTTTGCCAGCTCTCAGCTTCTAGTCGGTGGTCAGGCTGTGTAGGGCCCTCAGTGGGCTGCCATTGAGGCTTGTTAGGTTTCTAATAAGGAAGGAAGTAGTCACTTAACATAGCACTTCATCGACAGAGGAAAGGCTGGTGCTTCACGGTGGGAGGGGCCGTGCGGGTCGAGGCGCGTGCCTTTTGGAGGCGAGAATCAGAGGTACAGGGGGAGGAGGGAGAGCGCAGTGATCACTGCCGAGACCGATGACGGTGGTGCCATTTCTTGACAACATCTTAACATTAATATGAGAAGAAAAATCCCAGGAATCAGTGGAACTTCTGTGTGATATTTACATTATTTCCGTATTTTCCAGTTGTATGTGAAGGAATTTGATTTATAGAAACAAACATATGGCAAAGCTCTGCTTATATTTTTTTCTAGTCCATGTGAATTTCTCTTATTTTCTGGGTTAGATTCTAAATGTCAGAAAGCTGTGCTTGGTCCATGTCTGGCGTTGGACACGTGGTAGTACACATATAGTAGCACCAAAATACTGAATTAGTCATTGAAACTCTTAACTTCACATTGTGAATTACACTTCAGCCTGTCAGTAAGTAATCAAGGTAACTAGGTATTTTTTGTCTATAAAATTTAATGTGTATCAGAATGTTGTATTGGCTAGTGCCATCAGATAACCATGGCTCATTTTTTTTCTTTTCATGTTGTGAAGAAGAAAGAAGATTGGATATAGACGAGAAACCCCTTGTTGTGCAGTTGAATTGGAATAAGGATGATCGAGAGGGCAGATTTGTTCTTAAGAATGAGAACGACGCCATTCCTGCTAAGGTGAGGCCTTGGGTCTCGGCCCGTGCTGTGCCTGGCTTGTGTCTGACCGTGTGTCGTGTCGGAGGGGTTCATTCTCTGTTTCGCTTGTCTTCCTAAGCTACCCTTTTACCCCCGTCCTGGAACATAATTTAAAAGTAGCCCAGCTTCTCCCTGCTTCATCCTCTGTTTCACTGAATAATCCAAAATATTACTCCTTCCTTTTCAAAGAAGAGTTATGTAAGCTTTTGTTCCTAAGAGACTTAATGTTCAAATCAGCTTCAGGTTCTTTTCCCTAAATTATAAAGTCAAAATAGGTTTTAATAAGAATCAGAAGGGAAGATAAAACTTTAATAACCTATTTATATGTGAACTTTTAGATACAACTTAATAAGGCATATTTAAGACCTTTTTCATGTTATATGTGTAAGGTTAGAAATTAGTAAACTTTCTTGAGTTTCTTTGGATGATGAAATAGAGTGAGTCTAAAACTTTCTGAGGTCGTAGGATATCTGGAATTCCTGTGCTACTGTTCTTTTTATGTGGAATACTATGAAATATTGATATAATTTTAAAACAATTACAATTCTCCTTTAAGTCAAGTGGCCTCTTACACTAGAATTCAGTATTGACAAGTGATAGCAAATGCAGAGGTTAAGAATATTTTGAGAAAAATCTTGTATTTAATTTTTTGCCCCAGCAGACTGGGGGGAAAGTACTATTATTTACTTTCGGCAGCAGTTTTCACGTTGTCCGTGTCATGTCCTGTGTGTTCCTGTTCCTGTGCTCCAGGGACTTTTATTGCCTTTGTGGCGAATACATATGATACAAGAATGGATACTTTTGTGTGTGTGTGTGTGTGTGTGTGTGTGTCCATGTTTTATTTTGTTTCTGCACCGTGATTTCAACTGATGTACCTTTTCACAGAGCCACAGATCCTGCTTGCTATGTAGTAGAACTCTTCTGGGGTCAGGATGACAGGAGGGTGCTGGAGTAGCTTGCAAGGAAACGGAGATGCTCACTCACAAAGCAGAAGGCAGTTTTCTTTCCTAATAAGATAATATTTTATTATTCTTTACCAGCCAACCTATTAAGTCACATAAAAAATAATTTGTCTCTGTGTCATCTGCTGGCAGGCCAGGTTATAAATTAAGAATAAGGAAACAAGTTAGATCTGGAAAGGAAATTAGAAGTTTTTGCACAAAACAAAATACTTATAACTTTGCTTCATAAAAGCCAGTTTATTAGAGCTACTCTTAACATTTCTCTTGAAGTTAAAGAAAACATATTTAAAGTAGATGATGATTCAAACACTTAGTTATTTCCATATTTTCATTAGTTTCCTTTTATTTAAGTTACTTCACGTAAATTATTTGGATTTTTATTTATTAAAAATAATAACTAAACTGGTGTGATTCCCAACCCCAGTTTTCTAACTGGGTTTGGATTTTCTTGTGTGTTTGCTTCCTTGGTTATTAGTTTCAAATTAAGATAAAATTTACGCACAGTGAAATGAGATCTTGAATGTGTAAGTTTTGATCAGTACACTCACGTAACTGTCGGCCCATCAAGACAAAGAACATTTCTCACCCCAGACCTTCCCCTGCTCCAGTGGCTCTGTTTCTGGCCGCAGCGTATGAGGCGAAGTTAGCTAAGCCATAGATTGCTTTATGTCGTTCTGTGTCACAGCCAGTGTAGTGATAATATTACTTTTATCAGAAGGCTCAGAGTAACGGACCTGAAAAGCAGGAAAAAGAAGGTGTTATCCAGAACTTCAAGAGAACTCTCTCAAAGAAAGAAAAGAAGGAAAAAAAGAAGAGAGAAAAAGAGGCAATGAGGCAGGCGTCTGATCGAGACGATAGACCCTTCCATGGGGATGACACGTAAGTTGATTTTGGAAATATTCCTGTTTCTTGGTGTTCTAAGCCCAGTGTTTGTCGTGCAGCAGACCTCGTTAAATTACCAGGTAAAGGCCGAAGAGGGTGCGCGTCAGTTAAGCGCGCCGGGGCGTGTGCTGGGTCCTCGGCGTCGAGGGGAGCCGGCGGGGCTCTGACCGAGCAGCACGTGTCGCTCACAGCGCCGGTCTCGCGGTGCGTGCTCCTCTGAAAGATGCGGACTGATGAGCAGTGTTGCTGTTCCTGGGTAGACTGTGGTATCAGGGTCCTCTTCATCTCTGCCTGGCCTTTCCTTTCATTTCTGTTGTTTTGGTCCTTAAGGCAGCAGTGGATTCTTAGACACCTCAGGTACGCTTAACACCCGATCAGAGGTTGGCAAGACCAGTGAGAAAAGCTGCTGTTCGCTTTTCAGGTTCAAATGCACCATCAGGTTCACTCCAGCCCCCACCCGCCCCCCTTCCTTATTCTCTCACAGCAGCCCCATCACAGGTGTCTGTATCTGTCTGAAGGGATTTGAGCTTCTGACCTCGGAGCTGAGGGAGTAAGGGAAACCGCTGTGTTTCGTTACAACAGAAAGGAGACGCGAGCAGAGGCTGGCCTTTCTCCTCTCTCAGAGGCCCCTGGCCTCAGGGTAGCCTTGTTGGGGTTCAGTTCATTCTGTTACCGTGGTTTCTCTTAGGCCTCTTCCTTGCCTTAGACTTGATGGCATAGTATTCTGTTCACGGCTCATTTTAGAAAGTCAGAGTAGATAGATTTGCCAGAAAGGGAAAAGGAGTTTCTTGTCACGTATGAACCCAAAGAGAGCCATAGTTAGTTTATGCAACAGAAATATATACGCTTCCTATATCTACGTAGAGACTTTTTAAACAAGTATAATCAGTCTTTTGAAACCAGAACTTTTCACGTGACATTTTTCCGCTAAAATTATATGTATTTCACATAAATACACATAGTCAAAATATATATATTTTCACAAGAAACATACATATTAAATAATTTAAATGACTGTGCAGGATTCTGTCATATGGTTTTCTCATAATTTATGAAACCAGCCCTTTTCATGTACTTGTGGATAGTTTACAGGGTTTTTTTGGTATTATAAATGATACTCCAGTGAATATCCTTGTTTTTACAATTTTGAGGACTCGTGTGAATACCTCCTAAGGAAATGTTCTGGAAGAATGGCTCAGAGACACCTTGGGATGCCTGTGTTGCCAGACAGCCCCTGGAAAGGTCTCCACAGCCCACGGGCCCTCTCATTTCCATACCCTTAGTACTGCTGAGTGTAACAGAGCAGAGTACGGTCTCTGCAGTACGTGAGACCTTCAATAACTCGAGCTTACTGTATCATTAACAAGGTAGATGTCTCTCTGCACGCTTATTAACCGTTTATATTCTGCTGCTGCTGTGGTGACCTCTTCAAGTCTTTTTTCCATTTTTTGGTTGATTCTAAGTGTTGTGTGTGTCTTGAGGATATTAACCATTTGTCAGTGAAGGGAGTTTAGAATGGAATCTGAGCCCATTGTAGAGGGCATCCAAATGGATTTAGATATTAATCTGTTAGGCAGAGACGCCTATGGGATGCACATGAACTCTTGACTATAGTATTACATAGTAAGGCTCTACTTAGTGTATTTATGCAGGAGAAAGAACTTGTATACATAGATTGTTCATATATGAAAAATATCAAGGAGAAGGAGAGTTTAAAACTTAGGCTACAGTTTGTTCTCTTTATTTAGTTTGTAGGGGGATAAATTATTTGTGTTAAGGAAATGAGCTACTTAAAATGAGTTGAGTTTAACTTGATTGATTCGAAGCTTGACTGACTTAATGAAATTATTTTATGATTTAAAAAATGGCATCTTTAAAGTATATTTATCAAAATTTAGTCAAGCATATCAATCTTACCTAAATATTTAGTTTTCAACTCATCATTCTATACAGTTGACTCATTATAGGAACTTACGGAGCAATTTCCTTTTAAAACTTCAGCTTCAAGAGAGCGAATGGTGGTAAATCTCTTAGTTGTTAAAAAATCAGGCTGTTTGAGTTCTTCAAGATTTACTGTAATTTGAAGACAGATTTTTACTGAAGTATGTTCAATCTTTTATTTCTAGTGGTTGGAATGTTGTATCCCTCATTTAGGCTATTTTAAGATAACTGGTAGAAATAATTGAAATGTATAATTTATACATTTTTCTTCTAGCTTTATTAATGAATACTCAATAATTAAGTTCTATAACCTCACTATACAATTTTAATTATAAATTTCTGCTTAGTTCAGTATTTTAGCTTGTATTGAGAAGAAGTTTATTCTTTATCCGTAGTAATTAGCACATGGTGAATGGTACATGGCAGAACCGTGTAGCCAAATAACATCTGCCATCTTGAGTTTTGTATGATTTCAGTATAATTGTTTCTAATATAAAATTTAAAAAATCTTGTTATTGCCTTTTTATCCTTACAGTGAAAATTCTCGACTGGCTGCTGAGGTTTACAAAGACATGCCTGAAACTAGCTTTACCAGAACAATTTCTAATCCCGAGGTGGTTATGAAACGACGGAGACAACAAAAACTGGAAAAGAGAATGCAGGAATTTCGGAGCTCAGATGGGCGGCCTGATTCAGGTGCAGACTTTGAATTGTTTTTCTGTTATATTTGTTGTAAAGTCTATTAATTTAATAATCCTTTTTATATATGCATGAGACCTTGAATAAGTAAAGTTAATGGATGATGTAGCCTGTTCATAGCAAGTGCGTGCCATGTGTGTCTGGTACAAAGTCAGCTTTGCCTTCAACACGTTTAGTTACGTATTTATCCTCAGTACGGCTTTTTTTTTTTTTTTTTTTTTTTTTGTAATTCTGGAAAATGTCAAGGATATACAAAAGAATACAGGCATAATGAACTTCCCATGTGTTTATTACTAAGCAAACTTCCATAATTAACACGTTTCATCTCTGCTTCTACATATATTGCTTTTATTCCCAGACTGTGTTATTTTTGAATCAAATCCCAACTTTCTCATTATTTCATCCATAAATATTTTGATATATTTTCCTGAAAGGTAACAATCCTAAAAAAGCAAAAACGAAAATAAAGCAAACCATAGTACCATTATCACATAGAAAAGAATTAACAGTAATTCCTTAAAAATCGTCAGATACCTAGTCATTGTTCAGATTTTCCTGATTGCCTCAGATAATTCCTTTAGTTGAGTCAGGATACAAATAAAACCTAAATATTGCATTTGCAATTGGTTAATTTGTCTTTTATGTCTTTCATTCTAAACCCCCCCCCCTTGTATTTTACCTCTCGGTTTGCTTATTTGTTGGTTTGTTTTAAAACCCTAGGTTGAATGTCTTGTAGGTTTTGCTGACGGCATCCTGTTGTGCGGTTTACCGCTGTTTTCCTTGATTAGATACAGGTACAGGGTTAGGGGTTTTGGTGGGAGGCAGTGGCACAGAAATACTCACCTTAGTGTCATCCCCAGGTGAGCAGTGGTTTGTAAAATTTTAATAAGCTCATGGATGTAAAGCTTCTCAATGTTTGTCCATCTATTGCGGTTATTGTCCTTACTGATTCTTGAATGGTCGCTTCGAGCCAGTGGGGCTGTCTTCCAGCTGGCACCCGAGTCTGTGACATGGCCCAGTGATCTTGAGAGCTTCCCTGTAGGATAGGATGTCTGCTCACCTCGTGCTTTCCTGCCCCAGCCTAGGAGTCAGCTCTTCCTCAGAGGAATCCTGTTCCTTTGGCTGGGATAAGTATCTGGTTGCTAGGAGTGCTCCCTGTTACTGGTTAGTCTTTGCCTCTAAGCCTGTTTAGTGGACAGAGCCTAGAAAATACTTGTTTTTTTACTACTTTGATTTTAGAAAATATGGGTGTCTTTTCTCTAAAGGTAAAATTCTTCCCTCCTAAGAACAATAGAATGATTATTAACAACATAATTATATTAATCAGTTATAATACCAAAATCGAAATAGGGCTATTATTAATAACAATATGATACTGAAAACGTTTTAAGCCTTTTGTGAAATCTGTGCTGTGTTTGAAATCGCATATTCGATTCCTGTGTACGTGATTATATACCCACATTGATTTATACTTAGGTTTATTTGTTTTTTACTTTTGACTTTGAAGGTTTGCTTCTTTAAAATTTAGTGTTGTTTAACAGTTTCGAAGTCAAATCTGCAAAACAAGGTACATTTAGAGAAGTCCAGCTTTTTTGTCCCTGTGGACCCCTTGAATCAAAGGCAACATCCTGTACACACGTCCCACTGTGATGTTTCCTGGAGGTCACCCTCTATTTCTGAGGGAAATAAAGGTTAAAACGAGAAGTTAAAACACATGACTACTCTGTGAGCTATAAATTGGTTTTGTGTATTTTTAGCTATTTGATATAAAACTTTTATTTGTAATTAACCTGTAATTATACTCAGCAAGTAAAATAAAGTAGTTTTACTTGTTAAAAAATAATAGCATGATCATTTGTTTCAGAAAAGATCATCGTATTAGAAGGCTGTATCGTTGATCCAGCCTTTCCTAAAATGTCTGACTTGGTGAGTCGTCGCCTCTTGGCTCTTTCGTCGCGCTGCGCTCAGGCGCTTAAGGGCGGAGCGCCACCCTGTTGCGTGCCGCGCACCTGCCGGCTTACTCACTAGTTTTAGGGTTTGAGTGTTGGGACTGGCGGCTTTTCTCTGAAGCCAGGTTGATAGCAGTTTCGGTGGGAAGGTTGCTTAACTGTGGGCCCGTTCTCTCGGCTCCAAGGCTGACTCAAAGGGTGTTAGTCCCTCCCCAGGCCCTCTTGTTATCTGATGTGTTTATGTGGCAGCAGGTTGGATCTGTCAGGGGAAGCTGTGCTCACACTCGCGTCATATTCGTGGGAGCAGCGTTATTCTCTGTTCTGCTGGTGGTCTCTCTTACCTTATCTCCATTCACGAGGTAGTCTGTGGACCATGGTTCTGAAATGCATGGTGGCTTGATTCTGCCCACTTGACAGAAATTGCTGGTGACCCCGTTTCTTGTCAGCTTGCTCAGAGCTTTGTGTTAGGGTGGCGTGGCATACAGCACCAGCCACGGTGGGAGGCGGCCCTGAAACCTGGTTGTCTCTCCAGCATCACGTGTTTGTTTTGACCCTTAGTGCCTGTATGAACTGAGTCTTAATTATATGTTTCATGGGAATTACAGTATCGGTGATTCAAAAGAACTAGGACACTGAGAGACTTATTAGTTCTATAAATAATTTGATAGATGGCTTTTGAGACCTAAATGATGATCTGTTTGTATATATTCTGTCTTGTTCAATCAGGAATTGAAAAAGACAAGAAAAAGAAAGTAAGGAGAAAGGAGGGAGAAACTACAAAGGTGAGGAAGGAGAAATGTAGTAAAAGTTTTAGGAAGGACGAGAGGAATGCTCAGAGGTACCTGCCACGTGCTGACCACGCTTCCGACCACAGGAAGGAGTCTGGCATCGTCATGGAAGTAACTTCCTCAGTGACCCCTCGAGGGATATTCAAGTATAGGCTCGGGGGGTATGTGAGTCAGACTGAGGGGAGCTGGCTTAGAGTGTCAGTTTTTATAAGTAACTTCACAACATCTTTGTATAGAAAGTATGTCTTTAATGTGGGTCAGGATGCAGCGTTACATATGTTGTTAAGATAAAGCAGGAAACTTTTTGCAGGTAGCTTCAGCCTGTGTCCCCAGAGATCCATATTTATTTTCCTGTGCCATTGGGGGGGTACTTTGATGGAAATATTTGATATGATCTGTTAATAACCTGCTGAAAGAGTTTTAAGCTAGGGATTGAGAACGCTTTCCGTTTAGCCCAGGCCTCCAGTCTGGAGCGGTTACTCTGAGAGCAGAATCTAGGGTTGATTTGAGGGAATTGTGGCCAGAAGCAGGTGTCCCCCTTCACAGGCTTGTGTGGCCCCAGAAGGACCGAGTCTCTGAGCTCAGTTGGGAACAGTGGTCATGAAGAGAGAAAAGTGGGAGCAATGTTAAGAGAGAGTGATCGGGAAGCAGCACCAGCCTGAGTTTCTGAGGCGAGGAGGCCTTCAGGATGTGGGTCTGTGGATGAAGGAGCATCCGGAGGAGAAGATGGGCTTCGTCTGTGTGTCCTGGGAGGGGCCGGCGTGGTGCGGGGGGTGCCTTTAGGCCACCAGCTCGGTGGCTGAGTACTAGCCAGCGGTGCCAGGTGGAGAGAAAGATTCGGGAGCAAGCTCTTCTTGGGGTGCAACATCATGGGCATGGAAGAGATTCGGTGGAGGTAGGAAGTCTACAGGTAATACACGGCCATTGTTGGGAAGCAGGCCAAGAAAACAGGAACAAAACCTCCAGAGAATTAGGAGAAGAAACAGCAAAACACCCACTAGAGTAGAGCTTGTCTGTTGCAGGGATGGTTGGGTGGAAGGAACATTTTTCTGTGCAAGCTCCTAGGAAACCCTAAAAAACTGGATACTGTTGGCAGAATAGCTGTTTGTGGTTAATATTAAGGCAGTCAGATATAGTAAGTTCAAGTGTTCTGTCGGTTTTTAATAAACAGCTTAGAAAACTATATCCTTATAACCTACTGAGGCTGTTAGCTTAGCTCTTAGGTTGGTGAAGAATGTTGTCACGGGTGGGTAAGGTTCCCTGAGAGTAACAGCCGAGTCTGTAATTTTCCTGTCTTGTTAGCCCGAGCATTGGTTCCCCAGGCTCTGGTGACGTACTTAAAAGAGATCTGTCTGACTCACTTCACAGCGGATCAGAAGTCATAACTTGTAACAAGCCTTGGCCCCAGATCTCATAAAGTATTTTTAACACTCAGATGTATTTACTTTCTTGATGTCTTCCAAGCGTAATTGACCTCAGAATGCCCTTGGGAGTCAGCCCTTCTGCCTCAGTTTTCTTGTGAACGGTCTTAGAGGTGTGGAGTGCTAGGACACGGACTCTGGAGCTGGGTTCCGGTAGGGACCCTTGTGTTCCGTGGGCCACGCTTTCTTCATCTTCTGCATAGGGGAATAATCCTCCCTTAATTTTAGAACTGAAATGTATATTTGTACAAACAGATTTTAGTTGATGGTAGAATTTTTAAATGTTAGCTTTTCTTCTATCTCCCCTTCCTTAGGAAATTGGGAGGTATGTGTTTCTGTTATGATACTATGGTATTATGCTTTTAAACTAAAAACCTCTTAAATTAGACTGTATCCATTTGTTTACTTATTAATCTGTCCATGGATGTAAGTGGAGTTTAGGTCCTCTACTACTATTGTGTTATTGTCAGTTCCTCCCTTTATGTCTGCTAGTATTTGCTTTATATAGTTAGGTGCTCATGGATAGGGTGCATATATATGAATTGAGTATTCTTCTTGTATTTATCCTTTATCATTATATAATGCCCGTCTTTGTCTTTTGTTACAGACTTTGCTCCAAAGTCTGTTTTGTCTGATAGGAGTATTACCACCCCCATTTTCTTGTCATTTCTGCTTGGATGAAATATCTTTTTCTTTCCCCTCGCTTTCAGTCTGTATGGGTCATTAGCTCTGAAGTAAGTTCCTCGTAAGCAGCACATAGGTGGTTCTGGTTTTTTATCCAATCAGCCATCCTGTGTTTTTTGATTGCAGCATTTAGTCCATTGACATTTGAAGTAATTATTGATAGGTATGTACTTACTGCCATTTTATGACTTGTTTTCTGCTAGTTTTTGTACTTCTGTGTTCATGTCTTCTTTCTTTTTGATGTTCTTCTTTCAATTTTGATGATTTTCTTTAGTGGTACTCTGTGTTTTTTTGTTTCTAGTTTTTGTGTGTTTATTGTAGGTTTTTGATTTGTGGGCGCCATGGGTTTCATATATGTTGATCCATATCTACTTGTGGTAAACTAGTAGTCATTTAAGTTCAAACACATTGTAAAAGATCTGCATTTTTTACTTCTCTCCCCTACATTTTGTGTTTCTGATGTCATATTTTATGTCTTCATGTTGTTTTCTTGTTCGTTTTCTCCCCCTGATTTAGACCCCCGCAATCAGGTTACAAGCTGTTTGGAGCCTAGGACAATGACCAGCTCATGCTGAGTCCTCAGCATTGGGACGGGCGGTGTTAGGGGGACCCTAATCCCTGTGAGTTTGTGGATAGCCTGACCCCTGGCCTGTGTCAGCAGGTCCGCATCCTAATACCAGCCTGGGCTTGCTGATGCTTTTTTTTTTTTAACATCTTTATTGGAGTATAATTGCTTTACAGTGGTGTTAGTTTCTGCTTTATAGCAGAGTGAATCAGCTGTATATATATGTATATCCCCATATCTCCTCCCTCTTGTGTCTCCCTCCCACCCTCCCTATCCCACCCCTCTAGGTGGTCACAGAGCACCGAGCTGATCTCCCTGTGCTATGCGGCTGCTTCCCACTAGCTATCTGTTTTACATTTGGTAGTGTATATATGTCCGTGCCACTCTCTCACTTCGTCCCAGCTTGCCCTTCCCCCTCCCCGTGTCATTGCTGATTATTCTTAAAAGACCAGCATTATTTTATTGTAGTCAAGTTGTCATAATGCAGTGTGTGCCAGACTTGTTGAAAAAGAGGGTGTGAGAAACATTCAGTAGCCAGAATAACTGCATTAGAATTCAGAAGAGGCAAAAAGGAGTCATAGAAATTTAGAATTTGCTTCAAGAGATCCACAGATGTTTAATCTAGCTCTTTAACTTAGAGGTGAGAAAGGGAAATCGGGAAGCCTCCTCGAGGTCCCACATGGCATGGGGATGTGGCCCCTTGCCTGAGTCGCCTACCTGCCCCCAGTAGTCTTTCAGCTAGACTTAAGATTTTAGGGCTTAAAAATCTCAGATCATAAGTAAAAAGCAAATTATGACACCAAAAATGTCCGTAATGTAGCATATGTAGGATATGCATTAAAAAGAAGTATACGAACAAGAAGAAAAGCTAAGGATATCCAAATTGCAATTGCTCTGCTCTAGTTGACTTTTTTTCCTCCCAAATGAGTTTACAGCTAGAAATGACATTCTGGTTTGCAGTACCTGGAAATGTAAATAGAGCCCAGTGCTTTGGTGGCAGGTTCCTTATGAAATGTCTTTGGACTCCAGCACCTGAAGTGTCCTGATTTCTGGTTCACTTTTTAAAAAACTGAGTTATTTAGTGGGATTAATATTGTTTGGGGTTTTTAAGTTTCCGTTGTTGGTCAGGAAGTAGCAGAAAGGGGGAAAGTGGATGTCTAACGCTGTAAAGGTAAGGAAATGAGAAAGCAGTCAAAGAAAGAGCAGCACTTTCAAGAAACTCCGGGGTTTCTTCCCTTTCTGTCCTTTACCCACAGTGGAAATCAGTTCGTCATTATAAAAACTGCAAGGGCTTGAAGGGAGGACAGAAACAGCCTAGTCACACAGAATTACTCACTCTGTCTAGCACAGGATCACTGGGTCAGCATGTCCCTGCCAGTGTGTGTCACCTACCGCGAAGTGGGGATAGAATTAGTAGTGTACAGATCTCTGTTACTGGAATAAAAGTTGTGATCAAAGATGTCACAATGTTTTTTTTCAGGTGGAACATTGAGAATTTATGCAGATAGTTTAAAACCAAATATTCCCTACAAGACGATCCTGCTGTCTACCACAGATCCTGCAGACTTTGCTGTGGCTGAGGCTTTAGAGAAGTACGGTCTGGAGAGAGAAAACCCTAAGGATTATTGCATTGCCCGCGTGAGTACCTGCCACGTCGGTACTTACCCATATTACACATGCTAGAACCTTGCATTAAATGGAAAGATATTCTAAATGAAGTTAAACTTAGGCTGGGTTTCTCCACACTGTATCACTTAGAATCTGGTAAACTGAAACCATGCGTAAATATATATAAGAAACAACATTCTCCTTTCCATTACAAAAGTAATATGTGTTCCTGCTGTCAACTAAGAAAAGTATAAAAAGGCAAATTGAAGAAAATCCTCTATAGTTCTAATGCCAAAGGATAAGCGCTATTAACGTGTTGATGTATATCCTTCCAGTTTTTATTTTGCATATATATAGGTAACAATTTTATTTTAGTAAAATCTGCTTTAATGATTTTTTTCTTAGTGTTTTTACTAAGATGTATAATAACGACCCAACTTTCAATGAATCTTGGTTTGCTACTCATCATTAACCAACATTTGGCTGATAGGTTAGTAGTCATCCATAATTTCTTGGAGATAAAGGGTGTATCTTTGACCCCAGTACTCAAGAAATACAGTGAAATTTTATGCCTCAGAGTTGAACTGGTGACACTAAGTAAAATTAAGCAGATTTTCTCTTCTAAGACAAACTTTTTGGAAAATTATTAACCTTTAAGTCAGTCACAAGTATGTAATAACTTCTTTATAACCATTATTTCTCTGTCAAAATCTCATTGGAAGTAGATTTTTTAAGAAGATATCCTTCTTTCTCTCATCTTAGCAATTGATTATTAAATAATGAAAGTGTGGTTACTTGTTTTAGTTCTTGTCCTCACCAAGATTATTGAGAAATAATTAAAGTACAATGTATTACATGTATTTAAAGTTTATAATACCGTCAGTTTGGGCATGTCAGCACAATGAACATTTCCTTCACCTTCAGAAGTTTCCTTATGCCTCTTTGTATTTTTGTGTTTCATTGTATGGATATGTCACACTTTGTTCATCCGTTTGCCTGTTGATAGAATTTGCATTGTTTCCAGTTTTCAGTTTTTGGCTCTTACAGTAAAACCGCTTGAGCGTACATGTGCAGGTCTTCTCATAGAAGTACTTTTTCTCTTGCGTAAATACTCAAGTGAATGGCTCCATAGGAGGCATATGTGTAACTGTTAAAGAAATGCTTTCCCAGCCTGATTACAAACATTTGCGTCCCCACAGTCACGTATGAGAGATGCCGTTGCTCTGCCCACCCCAGGCTTGGGTTGCTCAGTCATTTTAGCTATTAGGCATTCTGATGGGCGTAGTTGTAGCTCATTGTGGAAGAAATTTGAGTTTCCCTGATTATCTATATACACGTCAAATCCTATGTATGATACATGTACTGTGAATATGTTTTTTTCCCAGTCTGTGGCTTGGCTTGTCGTGTCATTTTTAAAATGGTATCTTTCAATGAGTAACAATTTATTAATTTTGTTTAAGTCCAACTTGTTAACGTTTTAGTGCTCTGTACTTTCTGTATGAGAATTTGCTTCCTCCAAGGCTGCAGACATTTTTACCTATATTTTATTTTAGAAGTTTCATAGTTTTAGGTCTTACATTTGGGTCTGTGTATTCCATTTCAAGGTAACATTTGTGTATGGTGTGAGATTAGGGTCGATGCTTTTTTTTGTTGTTTTTTTTCCCCCTGCGGTACGCAGGCCTCCCTCCGCTGCGGCCCCTCCCGTTGCGGAGCACAGGCTCCGGACGCGCAGGCCCAGCGGCCATGGCTCACGGGCCCCGCCGCTCCGCGACACGCGGGACCCTCCCGGACCGGGGCACGAACCCGTGTCCCCTGCATCGGCAGGCGGACTCCCAACCACTGCGCCACCAGGGAAGCCCCGATGCTCATTTTTTTCTGTACAGATACAGAAAAAAAGACTTTTTTCTTTTCTCCCACTGAGTGCGTTGGCACCTTTGTGGAAAATCAATTGGCCATATATGTTTGGTTCTATTTCTGGAATCTGTTCTGTTTCATTTATATATCTTATATCTTTTCGCCAGCACCAAACTTTTGATTACTGTGGATTTATGGTGAGTCTTAAAATCATATAAAGTCCCAATTTTGCTTTCTCCTTTTGCTTTTAAAAATTGCTTTGGTTATTCTAGGTTATTTGCATTTACAAATAAATTTTAGAATCAGCTTATCAATTTCTACATAAAACCTGCTGGAGTTGTGGCTGGATTTGCATTGACTCTGTAGATGAATCAGAATCCTAACAATGTTCAGTCTTCCAGGCTGTGGACAGAGTGAGTGGTCTTCTGTAAGCTCTCAGCAGTGCTTTCTAGTGTTGCTACGGAGAGAATTAAATAAAAGGCCTTGCTGGAGTTTTATGGCTTTTTTCTTTTTGCTGAAAAGCTGAGACTTTATATTCAGTTGGAAAAACCATTTGGTAGATGTGTAATTTTATGAATAAAGCCCAATTTTCATCTGAAAATAGATGAGAAAACAGATGTTTTTATTCCACTGAGATGACAATAAAGGAATAAAGCCCTGTGGAAGTGCACGAGAACGAAGAGAATGAGTGAAGGGCTGGCAGAGCAGTTGTAGATGAGATTCTGAAGAAGCGGGCGGGTTAGTATCTAAGTTGCTGGACCTGCAGAGGGGGCCGGCCGAGGGGAAGCACGCAGCTGCCTGTATCCCGACCCCTAGCAGACTCAGGCATGAGGGGCTCTAGCACGTTCTAAGGCGGCATTGAAAATTGGGCTGAAAACAAATCGGGTGGTAAGTTTTTATAAGCAGTAGTAGCCTCCAGCAGACTGCCTTCCCATCCAGCTACTGCGTCGTCTCTCCATCCGAAGGCCAGAGTAAAACCGATGGGGGAGGAGGCCTTGGCTTTGGGGGTAACTGGCATAGCAGGGTCTTTACCACAAGCAGGAGGATGGGGGGGGAGGCTGTACCCAGAAGATTGAAGGATTCCTCCCAGAAGGCACTTTCTGGTCAGAGAAGAAAGATCTGTGTGGAAACTGACCTTTGGACGTCTGGCCCAGCAGCCGTCCTCGCCGGTGCCGTCAGCTTTCCTGTGACTTGCTGTCAGTGTGAGTGGATGGCCCAGACTCAATAGACATTTGCAGATGCCTTTAAAATGAAAGACAGACCAACACAGACAGATCAGAGAACCCGGAGATACAAGAGACAAAGCGGGTGGAAGTGTGGGAGAGCTAAGAGACTCGGCGGCCGGCCGGATGGCGCATCCGGACCACAGTGAGGAGAAGCATGTGGGGGGCTCCCGGGGATTGACAAGCCCAGGTAAATAAGGGGTGGGGGCAGAATGTCAATGGAGGGATGAAAGAGCAAGTGGAGGAAGTCTGCCGGAGGACAAAAAGAGGGGGGGTTGGGAATTTACATGATCGGTGCAGAATATCTTAAAATTTAGCCCGAGGAGGACCAGGTAGAAAAAGCAACAGGAAATGGAGAGATAGAAGTTACCAAAGAAACAATGCTAGACCATCTCCCAGGACTGAAGGATTTGAGCCTCTAGGTTGAAAAGGCCCACTAACTAATGGGACGGTTGCTTTGAAAAAGGCCCGAACCAGGGTGTAGTGAAAGTGCAGGAAACTAGAGAAAAAGAGAGGATAATGATCGCAAAGAAGAAGATTCAGGGCTTGTATAAAGGGTTGGGGGACACAGTTGCAGCAGTCACTTTAGCAGTAACCGTGGACTCTGGAATCCAGTGAAGCAGTGCTTTCTGATGCAAAGGGAACTGAGTTCTAGTCCGTACTCAGTCAAGCGCTGGATGGGTGGAATACAGACGTTTTAAGACACACACGGCAGAACTTTACCACCCGCGCAGCCTTTCTCAGTAAGGTGCTGGAGGACATTCTCCAGCAAAATCATGGTGTAGGCCAAGCAAGAGAGAAACGGTCTCGCAGAACAGACTCCAGCACAGCAGAAGGTAGTCCCTGGCCACGGGGAAGGAGCGTCTGGGGCGTCGCTGTCTGGCCGTCCTCCGCAGCACCCGTCTCAGAGTGGAGGCGATGTCTGAGATTGAAAATAGTCCTTAGAAGTACGGTGGTAGATATTAGTTATAACGTCAAAATAAACAAATGGCCAGTGTAGAACCAGACAACAGAATTCTGCGTGTGTGTGTACGTGAGCACCAAGAAAGGTACATGCGTAGGAAGGGTACACACCAGCCTAGCTGCCTACATGGGTGGGGGGGAGGAACAGAAGACTTTAAAACGTTACGTGTGGTCAAGCCATGCACCTTCTTATGTAAAATAAATACATAATTATAGAAAGCACGATCAGGAAAGTTACTTATCTCACAGATTTTTTTTCCTCTCCTCCTTATGCTTTTCTTGAGTTTTTTACGTTGAGCCTGTGTTATTTAGAATCAGAAAGAAATACAGCAAAGCTCATTTCATTGTAGGGTGGAGGAAGATAGATGGATGCTCATGAGTATTTGTTTTTTTGCTGTGCCTTTTCTTTCTTTTGGTCTTACTAGGAAAGAGACTGAAAACCCGCCTTACTTTGGGGAGGGGCTGGGAGGGCGAGGTTGCCAGGATAGGTCCTCGGGATAATCACGCATTCTCTCTAAAGGGAAAGAACCTGAGATTCAGGCCACGCTGGGCGTTTTCCTCCTGCAGGTGAGTTTGAAACAGAGGGGGACCCTGTTGTCATGCTGGCTTCGTTGCTTTCCTGCTCAGGAGAGATAGCAATATGGAGCAAGCATTAGTGTATGTATGGAAAATATATTTACACCTAAAGAATAATTGTGTCCATGGATGATGGTAGATTTTGATACATGTTCCTCATAGTTTTGGTTAATAGCTGCTGTAAAAAGTGTTCTTAGAATAAAACCAGTAAAACAGCGGTATAAATAGGGTCTGCATTGCTAAACAGAGGGCTGACCCTTTTCCAGCTGGGTCGCTGTTAGGCTGTGAGCCCAAGGGCAGGAGCTTGGTTACCACTGCCCGACACTTGGGAGTGCTCAAGCGTTTGCCACGGGAATGTTAAATTTTAAGTGTATATAAATCTATTAAATAATTCTCAGTTCCATAAAGGTGCATTTGATAGGATATGTGGTAGTGAACTTTATAACAGTTTTTTCCTTTCTTTAATTTCTGCCGTATTTTTACTGATGAAAATCAGAAAGTGAAAGAACACCTTAATCAGGGTCACGAAGTTATTGGGCTTTTACTGACAGTTCCTTTTGAGATCATTTGATGACTTCTTTTGAGGGTCGCCTAGTTGGGGTTTTTGTTCTTCTCTGTTCTTGCGCATTTTCTTTCGCAAGCTTTAGGCAGGATAAATCAGGAGTTGATTATTGTATTAGCCTTGAGATAGAAATCCTTTGTTTTCTTGCCGTCTCATCCATCACGTAATATGTAGCTCTTCCATGTCCATTCATTCATCTATTATATCTAGTCGGTGAATTGTTCAGTCAATATGTAGCTTCCTCTTACTTGTTAGATACGGTGCTGGGATGCATAAGAGCTGCCTTCAAAAAGGTTACAGTAAAGGGAGACAGAGTCCGAGAAAGAAATACAGGCAAGGAGCTTGAAATTAGAACGGGAGGTCAGAGAAGGCTCCCTGGAGGAGTTGTACTGGGGCTGAGAGGTGAGAGGGCACGCTAGCTAGACCTGAAAGCTGGGGACGGGCCTTTCAGGCACAAGGGATCGTGGAAGCACGAGATTTCGTGGCCCAGTCGAGAATTCGGAGAAGTTCTGTGTGACTGGATCTCTGAGGATACGTGACAAAGACTGCGACTAAAGAGATGAGTGAGGGTCAGATCGTGAAGCAGTGTGTGTTCCAAGCCCACTATACTACATTTAATACAAGACGCTGTGAGGAAAGGTTGGTTACTTTAGCATAAGGGTGTGTCGTAATAAACTTGTCTTTTTAGGGTAATTTGCAGCAGTGCAGAGAGAAGTTTTACAGTTCTGCGGAAGTCTAACCCATTTGGTATATGCACATGATGATCTAATTGGGAGTAAGGTCTATTAGGATAACATTGTTACAGTAACTCCAGGTTGAAAATAATTTTCAGGTGCCAGTGACTGGCTTCTCCTATTTTCTGTAACCGTGTTTTGGTTGGTGTGAGCGGTGGGGCAGAAGTCAGCAGGGCGTCGGAGACTGAGCCCTGGTCACTGGTTCTTTTCTCTGTGTTACAGAGGGTTTTCTCGAATGATTGAGAAAAATCGTTTGCTGTAAAAGCATAGAATAAAGAGTAATACAGTGTTACAGATTTTTGAGTGTGGTGAATGCAGTATCTTAAAGCATTTGTTGAATGAATGGCCCAGTAATACATCTAAATGATCTGATTAAAATTTAATCATAAAAACGAATTTTCTACACGAAAAAGAAAGCTAATCTCTTGTGTTGTTATGTGATGGTTATCCTAAAAGGTTACCTGTTAGATGAAACTGCCTTATTAAAAAGTTGGCTTATGAAAGGTGGGTTCTGCAGTCACCTTTCCTGAAGGAATTACGCACACGTTGACTGTTGCGTGCAGTCTTTCCAAAAGAGAGTTTGTCAAAAAGCAGACTCAGACTAGTATGGGCCGGGGAGCAGGGCGGAGAGTAGAGAAGCAGGTGAATGAAGACGGTCCAGTCGGCTGGTTAAGCTTTTAATTGGAAACTGTTTTCCTTCACTTCTGTCAGTGTTTTTGAGAATTGTTTCTTGTGTTTGACCAATTCAGTTCTATGTACGGTGACTTTTTTATTTCCTCAAAAACAATAAATTCTTGCTTTTAAATACCTGCTAATTCACCTTTTGGGTGTAGTCACAGTTCATTGTTATTCCCTCCTAGGTTATGCTTCCTCCTGGGGCTCAGCATTCTGATGAGAAGGCTGCTGAAGAAATTATCCTTGATGATGATGAGTGTCCTTTACAGATCTTCAGGGAGTGGCCGAATGACAGAGGTAAAGAGTAATCTTATTTGTCAAAGAATTACCTCTGTGATGCGTTACACTCCGACTTGAAATACTAGTCGTTTAACTTACTGGAAGGTGTAGGAGGGTGCGCGTGGCAGAGTCTTTTGAGGGCTGTTTGCTGTGCAGGTTTCTGCCCCCTTCTTGGACTTGCTGGGTGGTTCCTAGGGGGTCCCTGCATCCTGAGGGCCGCTCTCTGCTGGTGAGTCTAGTGGGAGACCTGGCACAGACCGTTTTGTGGCAGCAGGAGTACCGTGTCCTGAAGAAGCTGGACTTGAGCACCGTGTCAGGACATGGGAGATGGTTTTCTGTCAGCAGCAGGATCCTTTCCCTGCTGAGCAGGTGTACTGGTGATGTTTGGACAGATTTGTTGTGATAGGGAAAATAGGCTTCAACCCTAAATACCGTCTAGTAATTTAGTCATTTCATACAATGAATCCAGACTTTGCACTATCCAAACGATTTCTCCTAATTATGTCAAAGCAGTGAGGGTTTAAAGGTATGTTTTTTATGAAATAGAGTTTTCTTGCTTTCAGATACACATCTTAAGCTACCTGTTGCTCAGTGGAGGGCCTTTGCATTAATAAAGACATAAAAACTGACTGCCAGTTAATCCTGTCACATTTGAATGTAGATTGTGAGTTTTAAACATACACTTGCTTAGTACCTTTTCTCGACAGGATAAAGTTAAGCTTTCTTAAAGTCAGATTGCTTTGAATTCTGAGTTAATTCAATTGAATTAAATAAAATCAGGTTAACTAAGAATGTATGCGTATGTGTATTTGTATGCGCATGTGTTATTACCTGTGTGTATGAATGTATTTATTGATCATAGGGTTCTTTACCAATGGAAACATTCATTTATTCTGAAACTGGAGTGTTGTCTTTCATGCATGTGATATGCTTGGGTAGGTGTTAATTTAAAATAATCTTTGGAAATGGCTTGCTAGAGTTTTCAAGAACACATCAAGAGAGTGGTATTTCCTCTGTTGAGGGAAAGTGTAAATTGGGTAAGCTTTTGCTTAATTATTCCCTGGGAGATGTTATTAAATTACATTTTCTTGATAAATCTTTGAACAGTTGATTGCCAGTCAGCTGGCTGTCTGCACTCACTTGAGTCTGGTTGATAATTTACAGTGTTACTGTTCTAGGGATTTTAGTATTTCAGCTGAAAAGGAGGCCACCAGACTACATCCCAAAGAAAAGCCAGAAGCACGTGGATGGGAAGCCCCTGCACGGAAAGGAGCGAGTTGATGGGTCTGGCTACGGCTCTGCACTCCCGCCGGAGAAACTGCCCTACCTCGTAGAGCTGAGCCCAGGTGAGAGGTGTTACAAATGTACATTCTCAGCTTTACATTTTATTCTTTTTAATGAATGTTAATTAATTGGTCTTTCTTTTGACTGACAACCTTTTTTTAAGATCATTTATTTTAAAAAGTAACCATCATAAGATGGTATTTATTTAAAAAACAAAAACCCTTAATTAAGGTTATAGGATATGTATATTCATGCATTAAAAATAAACTTCACATGCACAGAAATGAATACTGAAAAACAAAATTTTAAATAGTGAATATAGAGAGTTTAAAAAGTTTAAATGATTTACTCCCTTTAAAATTTTTTTTCCAAAATAACCCTGTAAAATACTTAAACTACTAAAAATGACAAACTGAAATGTACTCCTCTTAGGACAGACTTCATAGAGGCAGGTGTGTGTGTATTTATCACACTGTTGCTTAATGTATGAACAACGTCAAAAGAATATCTGTAAATTTAACTACATCTAAGAAGTCCACCTGTGAGAGGAGCGATATTTGCTTAGTTTTAAAATTATAATAGACTAAGTTTATGTTCATGTTAGCCTTGTAAAGATTTCGTCTGTTGAGCTCTCTTAAGCTAAAGCTGTTGTTATAACTTAGCCATCAGGTGGAGAAATACATTGACATTCTTAAGGAAGTGTTTTATACACACACATCGTATGTAGTGTACGTATTTGTACACATATTTGATATATGTGTGACACGTTTGTTTGCCATTCAGCTGAACTGTATCATTTCTTATTTATTTGGTTAAAATGATGGCGTTTGACCTTTATTGTAAAATCCTGTGAAGAACAGAGTATTGTCCCTCCCACCCAGAACTGCTTTTTAAATAAAGCTCAGTAAGTAATTATAGGAAAAGTTAGCTAAAAACAAACTGGTTATGTAGATAATCTGTGGCTCCTTGGGCGGGAATTATGTTTTTCTCTTTGATTCTTGAGTATTTATTTTTGTTTACAAGATTATAACTAACTAACGATTAGATGTGGTACTTGTGGTCCAGTGGTCTCCGTGGCACAACTGGGTTGTGTCGTATTGATACAGGGAAAATGCTGTTGTTTTGACTGATACTCCATAATTAGTAGTCTGTGGCCGTGTGCTGCAAGTAGTAGTTTTTATGCTGAATTATGTTTGAAGGTTTTTTTAATTGATGAGCTGTTTGTGAGGAAGATGTGAGTGTTGCCTTGTCTCTCAGCTCTCCGGCTGAAAAGTTCATGAAACTTTGGTTTCTCTCAGTGGTTCGCAGACGTGATTAGTGGTGGGGGTTTGGTGCGCAGTGGTCCGAGGCAGCGAACGGTAGCTGGAAGACAGCCATTTGTTTTTTGAACTTAGGAGTTTTTAGGCTCTTCGGGCATTGGGTCTGCCATTCAAGATTTTGCATTACGTGCTAGAAGCCAGTGATTATTTTCTCCCAAACTGAAATTTTTGAAAATAGGAATATTAGCCCAGAGAGAGTTGATAAATAGCAACTGACATAGGATAATTTTCAAATGAATCGTGGAAAGTTGCTTCGGTGGGTAGCAGAGACAGAATGAGAATTCATCCATTTATGTATTTGACAAGTACTTATTGAATGCTTACTATGTGTCAGACACTGTTCTGGACCTTGGAGATAGAAGAACACCAGCAAAACAGATTAAACCCTCTGACCTTGGGAGCTTATCTTCTAGTGAGAATTGCTGTTCTGACTGCTTATTTCGTCCTTACAGTCTCCCGGCTAATAAAACATATAGAAATTTTTGGTTGGTGTAAGAAACTGATGGATCCGAGATAAATGCTAGCTGTGTCCTACTTGTCACCAGCATCTATCAGATGCTTGTTAAAACACGGCTTCCTTCACGGCCCTCTGCTACTTGAGCCAGCGTTTACCGAGCTGCCGCTTTAGGCTGTGCGGTAGGCACATAGGTGACTCAGGCGGCTTCCAGAGAGACTCGTAGTCTGAACAGCTGGGCAGCCGGGACCCCCGTCAGTCTGACGCGCCCAAGCGCTTGGGCTGCCTGCTGGAGAGCTCCAGCTGCCCCGCAGGTGCCTGCGGTGCAGCCCCGCGCCACACGCGCAGGTGAGCAGGTGAGGTGGAGGAGGCCTGGATGCCCAGAGCTGTTCTCTTCACCAGGTCACGCCGTCTTCCTAAGGTGCCGTTGCTGACCGAGCCCGGTCAGCACGCGGAGTGAAATGGGCTTCTTTTCCCTGCGTTCGTGGAGGCTGACTTGTTACGAACGACTATTTCCCTGGACACGTTGCCAGCCAAGCACGTGTCCTCGGGGTTGGGCCGAGGTCCTGTAGGTGTCGTTGAGGCTTTTGAGGTGTGGGTGGGCGCTTCCACTGTCTTGGAGGGACGGGGCTGAAAGTCGTTTTGCTCCTTGCTCTGGGTTGAGCTGGGCTCCTCAGCGGAAGGACTGGGGTGGGTGTCCCTGTGATGGACTGACGGCCGCTCCCCTGCGGCTCGGGGCCTCCCTGTCAACTCAGCGTCCCCTCAGCGGCCTGCCCACGCCGCGTGGGGCACGGCCGCCGTGTCCTCCAGCCCAGGGCTGGGGCGGGACGTGCCTTTCCCCCGGACAGTCGCCTCCCTGCAGCTCACCCTCTCCTTCTCTCCCCTGCACGCGTCTGCATGGCCTCTGTCCGCCGCTGCCGCCTTCACCTGGGTCCTGCGCATGTGTGCTAACCCCAGGGAGAAGGGGTCACTTTGCCTGCTACGACTGGCACGCTTCCAAAGGTAATGCTGTGCTTCCTGCTACTGTCTCATCTCAAGCACTAACAACCTCACGGGCAAAACAGCGTTAACTGACCGGATGCTGGATGTGTTGGCTTTTCAATTAATATAAATAACTTTTCTTGAGAGTTTAATGTACTTTCATTTTATCCCTATCTAGTTAATTCTTCCGTATCCAGAATTCATTTCATTTAATAGAAGCTTATTTTGCAAAAATGTCCAGTGTCTTTGTTCAGGCTAAGTTTTAAGTGAGAATTTGGACTGAAGGAGGGAGAGGGCTGTGTTCCTGTCCTTCGACCCCGCGCGCCCCCAGGGGGCAGGGGGGAGACGCAGGGGGAGGAGGAGGAGCGGCCGGGGGGCGGGGTGGGGAGACAGAAGGAGAACGGGGTGGTGGACGGGGGAGAGAGCGCCGATCCGGGGCCACGTGTCCGGTGACCCCAGGAGGCTGAGGAGGGAGAGGCCGCCCCCCACTTAGTGCCGCTCGCGTCTGTATCTTTCTCGCGAGGCGCTCGCTGCCGTCATGAGCAGGTTTAGGGTGTCCTTGGCCTCTGCTTGCTCTCCTGCTTGAGATTCATTTCTGGCTGGCAGAGCTGTACCTTCTTACTTGGAACTTGTTTCTCAGGTTTTGTGCATTAGAGTCTATCATCTTAAATAGTACATGGAAGTACTTCCTTTGTCTGTTTTTATATTTCAAGTGTCGTTTTTTACATGTCGATATAACAATCAAAACTTTCTCTATGTAAAGTTTACTCAGCCTTTCAGCATCTTATATCGGTTTGTTGAATTTTCTCCAAACTGATCATACAGGTTTTCATTGGATATTAACCAAACTTGGAGTTTTGGTTTTTTGTTCTTTTAAAGAAAAATGGAAACAAGGGATATTTAGTACCTATTTTGATATAATACGTAGAGTCTAAGACAAGTTTCTGTTGTTATTTTATTCCTGAAAAGGATTCCTTAAAGTTTTCACGTGTTGGTTACTTTCATACTACAAAAGAATGGAGCAAATAGACCAATACGTTTCCTTTTTTACCTGGTATGTACCGAAAACAGTTTCTTCCCTGTTGTACTGGTTCGCTAAAACGTAAGCGAACGTAAGCTCTCGGGGGGCCAGGACGTGAGCTCACTTTCTCACCACAAACCTCTGGCGTCAGCGCAGCGCCTGGGACCCGGCACCGCTGGTCAGCACTCCTTAAACGCGTGAGTCCCCCGCCCTCCATTCGCAAGCGGGCGGCAAAGAGACGCCCCGGGCCGTCGTCCACCCAGCTGCCCAGAGGCAGAAGCAGGCCTGACGTGTAGACATGCTGTGCAGTGAAACCAAAAGTGCCCTGGAAAACACTCTCAGGCTTTGCTCAGAGTGGTCTATTTTAAGTGCGTCCCAAATGTTGGACATTTGACTGGATGTTGCGTATTCCGTTTGGTAACCCGAAATAGTATTCTAACGCTTGTGCAAACCAGGAGAAAGAAGAACATGAGTATCAGGTTGTTTAATTATATGTGCATAAAATAGATTCTGAAGATTTGCTTCTGGGTGGGGGGAGGACTAGGCAGGGGGCAAGGTGGGGAAGGGTACGTTTCACCGTGTCCTTTTTGTGCCTTTTGAATTTTGCACCATATGAATGTGTTACGTATTTTTAAGGCAAAAGTATAAAATGTTTCTAAAAAGCATTTAAAGCCTCTGGAAGAAGCACTCATCTGTGGTAGGGTTACTTCGGAAGATTTATCTCCGCCTTCAGAGGCACTCCGGATCTGTCGTGGCTCTCAAGTGAGGAGAAATGTGCTCCGGCACTTGAGCCAGAAATAGAGCATTTGTAGAATCCCTGTTGCGGAAGGGGATAAAATTTTAAGATTTTTGCTTTAAGCCACAGTTTTACACGTTTTTTACTGCCTGTGAGATGACTGTGCTTTTACGAAGGAGGGGCCTTGGATCTACAAGAAGCTGTCAGTTACATTGGGAACATTACTCGCCTCCGTTTCTGTTTTCTGCCCGAGGTCCCAGAACTCCGTTTTATCTACATCAGTGGCCACCATTTAGGTTATTCAGGATATACCTGTAAAGGTATCTTTGTTTTCTGTTATTACTGTGAAGCAGAAAGAAAGAAGGGATTGGGAAGGTTTATTTCTGATCCGTCTGTCGATGGATTTCTGTTAAAGTGAAAGGTGAGAAAGGAGAGACTGAGAAAGTTTGTATCTCTCCCTTTCTTTTTATATTTCTAAATTTGTGGATGTAAATGTTGATGCAGAAAAGTATATAATACCCATTTATTAGCTCACAAGATACCCTTCAGAAGCATTCAAAATTCAGAAGAAAGCGAATGTGGATTTTTCTTTCACCCCTAAACAGACCTATTTTTCACGTTCTTCTGTTTTTTTAAACCTTGTAATTGAAACAGTTGTTCTTGATCCCTTATTTGCTTCTTTTGCTTCCTTTATAATTCCTTTGTATAATTCTCTGCAACTATATTGCATTATTCTGTTTTCCGCGTTTTTAGTTAATAATTCTTCACTGTTAGTGCATTAACGCTTCATTGAGCACACACTGTGTGCCACACGCCGTTCTGAGCACCAGGTGCAGAGAGATTGTTTTAAAGACCTATAGCCGCCTGGGAGCTCAGGGGTGGGAGAGGTGAGGAAGCAGAAACCCTCATCAGACATGGTCAGTGGGGTTGAGGTGAAGTGGTTCACGGTGCTGTGGATGCCGGAGAGAATGCTTCTTGACAAGGACTGTCCTTAGGGCTGCCTGTGGTGTTTAAGGCCAGCAGAATGATAAGCATCCCTCGGGGATTTGGGATCAGCAGGTCTAGAAGGGAACTGGTCCTGTCCAGGGAGAGCCCCACGTGACTCTGAGACCCCGTTTTGGACCAGTACTTGGAGTTGAAATAAAGTTGTTTAAATGAGGCTTCACCTGCCACCAAATCTGATGAGGACGTGCTGTGAAGCAACACAGACACGGAGCCTGGTTTTTAGTGCCTGTGAGACGGGGTGTCTCTCGAATGCTGCTTCAGTCCCGTCCTACCTTCACCCAGATCTCAGAGATTGCGGAAAATTTGTCGTTAGCGTGTTGTCTTGTGCACTCTCAAATTAGCAACCGTTCTAACAGCTTGCACACCCATGTTCCTGGTGTCTTTGGTCTGTGAGAGTTGAGCCCACACTGCGCTAAGATTTTAGCGGTCTGCACTCTGTGTACGCTGCAGTGTGTACACTGCTGATCCTGGGGACTAGAGGTTCTAACTGCAGCTTGGTGAGCGATTCTGAAGTCACTGAGGCTCTGGGGCAGCGGGGGCCTGCACAGCATGGGCACAGCAAGGCTGCTGCTGCCACGGCCCTGAGACCGCGTGCTGGTGCTGGGTGCCGAGGCCTGTGTCCTCCCGCGCGATAGCGCTGAGGTCGGAATGCCCCTCTGTGTTAGGTGGGGTGGGTCAGCAGGTGAGGTGAGGAGGAGCACATCTGGGGGTCAGTGGGCAGGGATCACGGCTCCTGTGGTTCCCCTTTGTCCTCCCCCCCGCCGCCCCCAAAGCCAGCCCATCAGAGGCAGTGATACACAGGCAAGGGAACAATCTCAGCAGTTCCCGGAAGTATAAAATGACACAAATAAAACACCCAGTCTCTCCTTTTGTCCTTCACCCCAGTTCCGCTCCGTGGAGGTGAGCACTTTTCACGGCGGTTCTTACTGGAACTTCACGCCGGTGGTGGCCGTCAGAATCCTGTGGGGACTCGAGCTGGGGCCTCATCCCTGGGGTCGGTCTGGTCCGGGAGGTCCGGGGAGGGCTGGGAGGTCACTCTCCTTCCATCGGTGGTTCCGCTGTGCCCCGGCAGTCTGTGAGGAGGTCCGGTCTGGAAGGAGGGTCTCCCTGTCTTCTTTAGAATCAGACACGAGTCCAGGACCGTGTGGTGGGGAAACATTTTTTATGTGATACGAAAACGTCGGTATGAATGACGGTGTTAGTACCTTGTATTATAGTCTAAACAGAAGCTGATGTGCTTATGTCTTACTTTGAGTTGTGTGTGTTCGGTTCCTTAAGTTGCATGATATACATTGGGGGAGTTCTTTGAATAGAAGCCCTGAGGATGAGAACAGTAGTGCTGCTTCAGAGGTACCTGTTGTTTGCTCGTTTGCCTCAAATAACATGACGAGCGCGTTCGACTTGGCTAGCGAAGCCCTGTCCTCCTCTCGTCGCAGATGGCTCCGACTCCAGAGACAAGCCGAAGCTCTACCGCCTTCAGCTGAGTGTCACTGAGGTCGGGACGGAGAAGTTCGACGACGGCTCCATCCAGGTGCGTGCCCTGCCGCCGCTTCGGTGGGTCGTAGGGCAGCGTGCGGGCCTGCCGCGCGGTGGGTGAGTGGAAGGGAGTGAAAGCCTTTGTACTTTAATGTAAGCAGCCTGCTTGCTCTGGGTCACCCCTCTGCTTCATTGTGAACAGAGCGGAGTGTGAGTCTCTGTCCCACTCCACCCCCAGACCTCCAGGGCTGTTTGCTTTTCCCCAGAAGATGGTGGTGGTGTTATAGGTTGTTTCCAGATTACAAGATTGAGGGGGATAAGGTACGTGGAAGTGCCTGTCGCTGGGTCGCACACACGCAGTAGGAGGCGTTCAGTGAAGTGTAGTTAAAATGTTAGCTGAGCCGCAGTGCTCGGGCTGGATTAGAGCGGAGCTTAGCGTGTCTGTGCGTTAGGAAGGGCAGGGCTGCTCGCTTCCTGGGGCTTGAGCGTGGGCCGGTGTCCCTTTCTCTGTTTTCTCACTTCTCAGTTGTGGAATGAGGGGCCCGATTGCTGATGTCATTTTCAGTTCTAACCCCTTCCTCAGCACAGCAGTAAAACAGGTGAACAGGGATTTGTAGCCCTGATGATCTGTGTAGATTTACCCATTAATTGTCTAATATTCAAGATGACCACATGCTTTTTTTTAAAATAAATTTATTTTATTTATTTATTTTTGGCTGCGTTGGGCCTTCTTTGCTGCACGCGGGCTTTTCTCTAGTTGCGGTGAGCGGGGGCTACCCTTTGTTGTGGTGCGTGGGCTTCTCAGTGCAGTAGCTTCTCTTGTTGCGGAGCGCGGGCTTCAGTAGTTGTGGCACGCGGGCTCAGTAGTTGTGGCACATGGGCTCAGTAGTTGTGACTCGCGGGCTCTAGAGCGCAGGAGCAGTAGTTGTGGCTCTCGGGGTTAGTTGCTCCGCGGCGTGTGGGATCTTCCCGGACCAGGGCTTGAACCCGTGACCCCTGCACTGGCAGGCGGATTCTTAACCGCTGAGCCACCAGGGAAGCCCCCATATGCTTTTTTAATGCAGAGTTATAGTACCCCTTAAATCAAGCTGCTGGATGGTGAAAATAATCAGTTATTTTGACAGTGTTTAATTAATAAATTAAGGGAAAATTCCCTGACAGCACCCAAAATCCAGAGTTTATTAGATTATATTTATCATAAAAGGGGGACTTACAGGCTTAAAATTCAGTTTTTAAATCCTCTGTACTTGATAATGGAAGTTCCTTTGATTTTCCTTTCTTTTTAGTTGTTTGGTTCAGGAATTGAGCCCCATCACTGTGACCTCACAAACATGGATGGAGTGGTCACGGTCACGCCGAGAAGCATGGATGCCGAGACCTACGTGGACGGGCAGCGCATCTCGGAGACAACGATGCTGCACAGCGGGATGAAGGTGCAGTTTGGGGCGTCCCATGTGTTTAAGTTCGTGGACCCCAGCCAGGACCACGCTCTGCCCAAGAGATCCGTGGATGGAGGCCTGATGGCGAAGGGTCCCAGACAAAGGCCTGGGTAAGGAGCATCCATCACCTTTAAGAATTCCACAGTGTTGTGATCATGCTGAAAATGAAATGAATTAGCCATAGATTATGTGTTTTATTGTCTTTTATTTTAATTTTTAAAAATTCAAAGTTTGTGGTTTGTCGTTCAGATTCTTGTTGATTTGGGTTGGTTTCAGAGAAGAAGAAGAAGAAGAAAGAAAGGTCTTGACTTCGTCTTGAAATTGGAAGTTGTGGCTGGTTTTTAAATTATTTTTAAATTTTGTTTTTGAGCTGATACTTTTAAAAAAATAAATTTATTTATTTATTTTTGGCTGCGCTGGGTCTCCGTTGCTGCGCGCGGGCTCTCTCTAGTTGCCGCGAGCGGGGGCTGCTCTGCGTTGCGGTGCACGGTCTTCTCACAGCGGTAGCTTCTCTTGTTGTGGAGCACGGGCTCCAGGTGCGCGGGCTTCAGTAGTTATGGTGTGCGGGCTCAGTAGTTGTGGCGCGCGGGCTCTAGAGCGCAGGCTCACGGGTTGTGGCGCGTGGGCTTAGGTGTTCCACGGCATGTGGGATCTTCCCGGACCAGGGCTCGAACCCGTGTCCCCTGCATTGGCAGGTGGATTCTTAACCACTGCGCCACCAGGGAAGCCCTAGCTGATACTTTAAAACAACACTTTATTTGAATTATGGTGTTCTGTGTAATGAGCCTTACATCACCGAAGTGTTTCTGTTGAGGTGTATCTTCTCTATTACTAGTAATGAAACACATTGTTCTTTGTCAGGGAATTCAAGGTATTTGGCTCCACCTAGTGCCTGTCTGAGGACTTGCAACGTGGGCCTGGTGCTGGAAAAGGAAACTCCTTACCGTCTGGGAAAACTTCTCTGAGGGGGAGGGAATAAGACTTCCTTTTTTTTTTTTTTTTTTTTTTTTTTTGGTACGCGGGCCCCCCTCTGCTGTGGCCTCTCCCGTTGCGGGGCACCGGCTCCGGACGCACAGGCTCAGCGGCCGTGGCTCACGGGCCCAGCCGCTCCGCGGCACGTGGGATCCTCCCGGACCGGGGCGCGAACCCGGTTCCCCTGCATCGGCAGGCGGACGCGCAACCACTGCGCCACCAGGGAAGCCCAAGACTTCCTTTTTGATAATAACATTTTTTTTCGTGAATATACTGCCCCGTGACTTTATTACCCATTTTACAGGTTGATAGGGTGTGGATCTTGGGGAAACAGGGGCAGTAGCTTCTCCCCCGCCCTGTTGAGAGCACAGACGTAGCACCCCGGTGGTGGTCCCCTCCTTGTTCCTGTGCCTTGGTTTCCTGCGTGACCGGCCTCTGGTTCACCGCTCAGAGCTATCACCTGGGGCCACGTGGGGATCGTTACCGTTCCCTCGTGCTGGCCCTTCGCTAGCTCGCTGTCGGCACTAGGCGTTCTGCCCTGATGGTTGCCGCCAGGCTGTTGAGGACGTCTTGGCCTCTCTTCTCACTCTGTCCACATTGAATCCTGGCGGTGGAGAAGGGTGAAGGGCAGTCGCGGTTGGTGCAGATACGACGTAACACCGCCCCCAGGTGGCCGCTCTGTGGTTCACACACGTTCGCGCCAGCAGGGTGGGTGTGGGGACCGCCGTGCGGGTGGGGGGGGGGGTCTGACGCCCCAGCCTCGCGCCCCCAGTGCCAGCGTTCAGCAAGTGACCATCCTCCTAGGCCCCGAGAACGCCGGCGTGGGCCTGTGCTTCACAGGAAGATCCCCGTCTTCCAGCTGTAAACTGGACGCGCGGTAAACCCATCCTTCCCGTCTGTGTCGGGGAGGACCAGTTTATTAAAATTCCTTTCTTCAGGTTGTATTTGTTTATCGGCCGTCTCCCGGTTTCCTGTCTCTTGTCAATTCCTTTCTTCAGGTTGTATTTGTTTATCGGCCGTCTCCCGGTTTCCTGTCTCTTGTCACGACCTTGCCACTGGCTGCTCTCTTCAGCAGATGGTCTTGCTCAAGTGGTTTCCATGTTAATGAGCAGCTTTCCTTCGCCCCGTTTCTTCCTTTCAGCACCAGACACCTGGACAGGGGAAAGCCCGCCTGCTTAATAGCCTCACACTTACTCCTCGGAAGTTTCTCCAGAGAACTTACCGTGTGAGCAGTTCTTCTGGTGTGTTGTGTATCGTCTATCAGCAGTGCCTACGATTACTGCCTCTTATTTGCAACTGGGCTTTACTCCTAGGTTTTATATCATATTTATTTTGATGGTGTTAGTTGGCACAGTTCTACAAACTGTCTCTGTCCCACTCTTGCAGTTGGCCCTTCAGTTTTGTGGGCGGTGTTTTTCTGTGTGAGAACATCCGTCTCCTACTGCTTTTTGCGTTAATGGTTCCTGCTCTGGAGGCCTGCGGTTGTTGATTCTCGTCTTGTCTCTGGCTAAAAGCAGAGATCGTGTAAGGACCTGGCGAACATCTCATTGAGGGATAGTGCTGCTGTGACGTTTTATTTTTATTACATCTTTTTCCTGCAAAACTAGTCAAAACTGCTTAGTGGTTGAACATACCAGTACTTACACGTACATCTATAAAGTAGAACGGACTTTCCTTTTTTATAAAAATTAATACTGTTCTCATGTTAAACTATTACGCAGATTTCTAGGTAGATAACTCACGTATTCCTTTTTTTCACACATGTATGTGTATTTCTTAAATGAGCTATAATTGGCGTGTTAGTCCAGGTGTGTGACATAGTGATTCAGTGTTTGTATGTATTGTGAAACGATCACAGTAAGTCTAGTTACATCCATCGCCACACATAGTTATGCAGGGTTTTTTCCTGTGATGAGAACTTTAGGATCTACTCTTAGCAGCTTTCAGTTATGCAGCACAGTCTTATGAACTGTAGTCACTGTGCTGTGCATTACATCCCCGGGACTTAATTATTTTAAAACTGGAAGCCTGTACCTTTTGACCCATTTTGGCATTCCCCCCACCACCCGGACACCCCTGCCTCTGGTATCCACCAATGTTTGTATCTGTGAGCTTGGCATTTTTGTTATTACTGTTTTTTTATATACAGTTTTCAAAGGTCACTCCCCACTTACAGTTATTACAAAATATTGGCTCTGCTCCCACGTTGTACAACATATTCTTGAGCCCGTGGTACACCCGGGAGTTCACGCCTCCCACATCCCACAGCCCCTGTACTGCCCTTCTCCCCACCCCCGTCGTAACCACTAAGTGTGTTCTCTGTGTCTGTGAGTCTGCTGCTTTTTTCTTATATTCACTAGTTTGTTGTATTTTTCAGGTGGTATCTATAGTATTTGTCTTTCTTTGTCTGACTTGACTTGGCTTAGCATAATGCCCTCCAAGTCCATCCATGTTGCTGCAAATGGCAAAATTTCATTCCTTTTATGGCTTACTTGTTGTTTTAAGTTCCACATGTAAGTGAGATCATATGGTAATTGTCTTTCTCTGTCTGACTTATTTCAGTGAGCAGTTTCTTCAAGGTCCATCCATGTTGTCACAAATGGCAAGATTTTCTTCATTTTTACGGTTGACTAATATTCCTGTGAGTGTGTATACACAGATACAGGCGTGCGTGCGCGCACGCACACACACACACACACACACACACACTCACTACATCTTCTTTACCCATTCTTCCATCAGTGGACACTTAGGCTGCTTCCATATCTTGGCTATTGTGAGTAAGGCTGCAGTGAACATGAGGTGAGGATATCGTATCAAGTCAGTGTTCTCATTGTCTTCGGATGTACACCCAGAAGTGGGATTGCTGGGTCATACGGTAGCTCTAGTGTTAATTGTTGAGGAACCTCCATTACCCGTCTCCATAGTGGCTGCACTGATTTCCATTCCCACCAACAGTGCACGAGGGTTCCCTTTTCTGCACACCCTCACCAACACATACCTCTTGTCCTTTTGATGATGGCCATTCTGATAGGTGTGAGGTGCTGCCTCCTTGAGGTTTTGATTTGCGTTTCCCTGATGATTAATGATGTCGAGCATTTTGTCATGTACTTGGTGATCTGTATGTCTTTAGAAAATGTTAATTCAGATCCTCTGCCCGTTTGTTAATTGTTTTTTGTTTTGGGAGGAGATATTGTTACTAAGTTGTATGAAGTCTTTGTATATTTTGGATATTAACCCCTTATCAGATATATGGTTTGCAAATATTTTCTCCCCTTGCACACATTGCTTCTTCATTTTGTTGGTGGTTTCCTTTGCTGTGCAGAAGCTTTTAGTTTGCTGCAGTCCCACTTGTTTATTTTGCTTTTGTTGCCTTTACTTTTTTGACAGATCCAAAAACTCATCATCAAGACTAGTGTCAAGGAGCTTACTGCCTATATTTTCTTCTGAGTTTATGGTTTCACATCTTACTCAAGGCTTTGATCCATTTTGAGTTAATTTTTGTGTTTGGTGTAAGATAGTGATCCATCCTCATTCTTTTGCATGTGGCTGTCCAGTGTTCCCAACACTTTTTATTGAAGAGACTGTCCTATATATTCTCTGTCATTGTATACTCTTGGCTCCTTTGTCATAGATTAATTGACCATATATGTGTGGGTTTATTTTTGGGCTTTCTATCCTGTTCCATTGATCTGTGTGTCTGTTTTTATGCTGATATCATTCTGTTCTGATTACTATAGCTTTGTACAATAGTATCGTTTGAAATCAGGGAGTGATTTGCTCTTTGTTCTTTTTCTTTATTCTTTCTCAAGGCTGCTTTCACTACTTGGGATCTTTTGTGGTTCCATACAGATTTTAGAATTGTTCTATTTTTGTGAAAAATGCTGTTGGAATTTTGATAGGGATTCCACTGAATGTATAGATTGCCTTGGATGGTATGGACATTTTAACAATATTAATTGTTCCAGTCCATGAGCACAAAATAACAAATATCTTCCATTTATTTGTATCTTCTTCAATTTCTTTGATCAGTGTCTTGGAGTTTTCAGTGTACTGGTCTTTCACCTCCTTGGTTAAATTTATTTTTAGGTGTTTTATTCTTTTTGATGCCTCTGTAAATGGGATTGTTTTCTTAATGTCTCTGATATTTTATTGTGTATAGAAACACAACATATCTTTGTTATTGGTTTTGAACCCTGCAAGCTTACTGGATTGGCTTATTCTAACAAATTTTTTTTAGTGGAGTCTTTAGGGTTTTCTGTGTGTAACATCTTGTCATCTGCAAATAGTGACAGTTTCCTTTATTTTCTGATTTAGATGGTTCTTATCTCTTTTTCTTGCCTAATTGCTCTGGCTTTGTTGAATAAAATTGGTGAGAGTGGGCATCCTTGTCTTGTTCCTGATCTTAGAGGAAATGCTTTCAGTTCTTCACGGTTGAGTATGCTGTTAGCTTAGGTTTGTCATACATGGCCTTTATGATGATGAGGGATGTTTCTTCTGTACCCACTTTGTGGAGAGTTTTTATCATAAATGGCTGTTGAATTTTGTCAGATCTTCTGCATATGTTGAGATGATCATGTGATTTTTTTATCCTTTTTGTTAACGTGGTGTACCACGTTGATTGATTTGTGGCTGTTGAACCATCTGTGCATCCCTGGAATAAATCACACTTGATCATGGTGTATGAGCCTCTTAACAGGTGTTTTAGGGCCCGTTTTCCCCTTTGGTTGGGCCTCTCTCATGAACTGGAATAAATGGATTGCATTCACCCTTCATTTGTGCCAAAGAGCTGTACCTTGCCTCAGGTTATTGACTCTTTAAAATGAGATTTTGTTTACATTCTGAACTAATTTTTCATAATGATAAGTTTAACAGTTTTGGTATTTTTGAGATATTCTTAAAAACTGTTTAGAATTACTCGGGATCTAATTATTGACATTATCAAAAATTTCTCCATTTCTTTATTTGTAGCCTAATGGTGGTATCCGTGAGCTTTTAAAAAACCATCAGCTTGGCTTTCAGGCAGGAGTCAGCTGGGCCTGTGCCCTGTCGTCACACACCCCGCACCCCACCCCGGCCTTCCCTGAGTCCACACGTGGGCTCCTGGCACCTCGGGCATCTGCGCTGTGTTTACGTGCCATTTGCAGCCTAGAGAGACTCACTGATGGAACAGCTTTCTCTTTTTTTCTTTATGCTTCCTTTCAATTTTTTGATATTAGTTTTCAAAAATCTGATCTCGAGAGTATTCAGTATACATTGGTAGGAAAAGTTCATAAAGTTACCAATAGTTTTTTAATTCATTAAGTTCATATTCTGACAGTAAAGTGATTTCTTGAAGATCTTTGAACATTGGGATATTTAGCTAACTATTCCTTTTGTATTATAAAGAAGAGACTACCTCTTATCGCTGGAAAGTTATTAATCTATGTATTTCGTTTTTTATCGCAACAGAATTGTTCAGGAGACAACTTTTGATTTAGGAGGAGATGTTCATAGTGGAACAGCATTACCAGCGAGCAAGGTAGGTGATTGTCTCTTACCTGTCAGGACTGTGTACGTTTGACGTAACAGGACGTCCTTGATGAATTATTGGTAACATACTCGTAAAAGTATTGTACAAACAGACTTTAATAGTGGCCTACGTGTGGGTGTCCTAACCACTTGTGTTTCTCGTGGTGATACGTGAACAGCAGACTGTCTTTTCCCCTAAGGCCGGGAGGTTGTGCTTTCTCTCCCAAGCAGTGTGTCCCAGGCTTGTCCTCTGTGTGACCAGCCTTTCTCGGTCAGGTCACCCCCAAAGATAACGGACTCCTGCTCTTCTTGCCTCAGCTGGGGTCCCAGCTCCCGCCTGTCACTTCACGTCCGTGGGTGCTGTGCTCTCTCTCTTGCACAGTTGGTTTACTTCTGTCCTCGTTCTGGTTCCTGACTGCTGGGTAACACCCCACGCCCAAACTTGGTGGACTGAAACAGCAGTCGTTTTGTTTCTTTGTAGCTGTGCAGAGCAGTTTGGACTCGGTCTGCTTGCTGGTCTTGCCGGAGGCTCCCTGTGTGGGATGGTTGGTGGCTGGGACCCCTCGGCCATCTCTCTCCACCGGGGTGGTGAACATCTTAGCGCCTCACGAGAAGCCCAGAGCTTCCAGGCCTTGGCTGGGGCGGCGTTCTGAGGCGGGCACGGCCTTGCTCCTTCCAGTGCGCCGTTCACGGGGGGCCCGGGCTCGGGGGCAGGAGCTCCTCACGTGTGGGTCATTTTCCGGCACCGGGACAGGTTTTTAAAACCCTTCCTGTCCTCTCCAGCTACTGCCCGTTTCCTACTCGTGTTCTCAGCACGGTTTCTGGCAGGGATCATTGGCGGTGGCCATGTCCACGGCCTGCGCTCCATCTCCTTTCCCGCTCCCATTTGACCCCTGCCCGTTCGTAGGGCCGCGCCTGTCTCGGGCACCGACACCCCCGGTTCCAGGTCCCGCGTGGTCTGTCTCAGCGGTGCCAGCACCACCCAGCGGGTGCACGCCCTCCGCCCCAGCGCCACTCTGGCCCCCGTCTCAGGGCATCTTCCTCCTCAGTCTGATTGGTGGGTCCCCCCCCGCCCCCACCGCCTGATTCTGAAATTGGGGACCAAGGCTTCAGACCTCGGGCCCCCCTCTTCTGTCGGTACCTGTTCCCCAGCTGATCTTAGACAGTTGGATGCCCTCTGTGTGCGCGCCACTACCGTCTTGGGTGCCAACCCCCCAGACTCTGCAGCACCCGTCACATTCAATGCAGCTGAGACAAACGGAGACTTTCTTTCTTAATGCACCTTCTCTCCCTCACCCTTCCCCACCTCGGGGTCCGACGTCCCATCCTCCAGCGTCCGCGGCATCGCTCGACAGAAACCCGTCGCAGGCCGCCCTGGTCCCCCTCCTCCCCTCACCTGGTCACCCCCTCACCCGGTCCTCGGCAGGTCCCGCCGGCTCGGCCCCTGCCCTCTGGCCCTCCTTTGTCCGTCGTCCCCGGGAGAGTCTGGCTCAGGCTGCAGCCATCCTGTGGCGGAGGGACCGCAGAGCTTCTTAGACGGCAGCCCCTCCTCTGCTCTCCCCTGGCCCGTCCTTCTCCTCCCGGCAGCTGAACCGAGGTAGTAAAGACGTGAATTAGACGTGGCTGCTGCCCTGCTTCCGAAGCCTCCGGCTGGTTTCTTGTCCGCCGTCGCACAGTCGTCACTCTGTGTCACACAGCTCCTGGGGCCCGGCCCCCTTCCCTCTCAGCCCAGCACGTGCCACCGCGGCTTCCGTTCCCGGGAAGCCCACCCCCGTCCCACCCGAAGGCCGGGTGTGCCCGCTTCTCGTGGAACGCTCTCTCCTCTGGGTGTCCCCCGGCGAGCCCCTTCCTACCTCGGACGTCACCTGAAGGCTCCTCCGTGAAGGAGTCTTCCTTGAGCGCCCTGGCACTAGTACACGCCGAACCTGAAGTTCTTCGTGCAGCCCTCGGTACCGAGCGCTGCTTGTTTGTTGATTGCCCGTGGAGTGTGGGCTCTGCGAGGGCAGCAGGGCTTGTGTGCTCACTGCTGCACTTCCGCTGCTTAGAAGGACGCCTAGTGGCGCATGAAAGTCCCAGCAAAGATCCGCTAAGCAATTTAACGAGTCAGTACTCTCAGAACCCAATATCATAACCATCTTTATAAAAAATTCTGCTTCTTATCAAAATGCATGGTCAACATAGAAAACTTGGTTAAATTGAGAAAACGTGTAAAAAAACCGAAAACAGTTCATCCACAGTTCATGGTTGGCTTTTGGTAAAATTTTGGTAGGTCCTTTTCTGAACTCTTTTATGCATGTGTGTGTTCATGTGTGTATTTTAACATGATTAAATCCTTCTCTACACACAGATACACGCCTTTCTTTCCTGCTTCCTTCAGCTGTTTTGTGAGCATTTGTTCTAAAGATCATTTGAAAACAGCTAAAGTGGTTTTGTAACATGTTAGTTTATAAACATATCAATTTATTTGTTCATTGCCTTACCATTATTCATTTATAACAATTTTTTATAGTCTAAATATTGCCATCCACTGACCAAGCAATTTTATTTCTGTAGCCATACCTTAACAAAGTAATTAATTACTGTGTGTGAATATGTGTGTGTGTGTGTGTGTGTGTATTTATATACACACACACACACAAACAAGCACAGCTATCCTGACACTTTATACTGATGAACATTTTAAACCTAATAAAAATTGGTTTAATGAACCTTGATGAATAGACAACAAAATGTTAATACAGCCATTACAATTCTGCAACATAAAAATAATATTACGAGATGTCTACAGCATAAGAAAAAGTGTCTTTTACAGAGTGTAGGCTGTGTAATGTCATTTATGGGCAATATAAAGAATGGAAAGATACATCCTGCACAATGTTAATCTCTGGTTGGTAAGGCCAGGATGATTTTTATTTACTTATCTGTGCTCAGTTTCTACAGTAAGGGATGTGGCAAGAAGTCGTACATAAATTTTTTGCTGCGGTGGATTTTTTACCTACATTTATTGATTCTGTTCTGGTTGTTTTCTGAATCTCAGTAACTCACCCCTGTGTCAGCCACAGGCGGGCTAGGGGTGGGCACTGCTCGGAGGGACTTGAGTATACTGTGTTGGGTTTGCTTTTTAGGTGGCTTTTCCCTGCGTTGGTTAAGGACAAGACGTAAGCCAGTTTCTGTACCGAATTCTTCTCTAGGGTTTGAGCCGTGATGAGTGAATTTTTACATCCTTCCTTAAAACGCACAAGTAAACAAAGACCTGCCTCTTCACATTGTGCACATACCCTGTCCACTGTGTCCTGACCCAAGAGAACTTTGTGGAGTCAGGTCGCTGCTATTCCTGTACTTTGTGCAGGGCCCTGGTGTGTGTGCCCCATGCCTGCATGCCTGTGTTTTAGAGCCGGACGGGGAAAGTGGCTGTCTGTGCTGTTATTCTCTCAGTGACTGTGCTCTTGGGTACACTGCTGCGCCCCTCCTGGCCTCTGCTGTCCCTCTGCGGCCCCGCCTGCCTTCCCCGCGACGCTGACCGAGTGTGAAGCGGGGTTGGTCCGCGTGCTGTGTTTAAACGCCCTGTGTTTCCCCTGCACTTAGAGCTCCTCCAGGCTGGACGGCGACAGGGGGCTGTCTGCCGCCAGCACCGCCGAGCGAGGGATGGTGAAGCCCGTGGTCAGAGTGGAGCAGCTGCCGGACTACCGCAGGCAAGAGAGCAGGTGGGAAATGGGTGCCTTTTTAATTGCGAAAGGAGTGGACGTGTACCTGGAGAGGGTTTGGGTTAAAGGTTACTCACTCTGGAGGGTTAGCTGACACTTACAGAATGTTAGCAGTACTTTAAGGTTATTTCCTTTTCATGTTACTGAATTGAAAAAAAAATGCTTCATCCACAATTGTATCCCTCACTTACATGCCATGGCCTCATCCAGTTGAAACGGGAGGCAGTTTGAATTAAGATGTTTCGATGTTAAATGTGCTACTTGGTAAAAACAGGGAGAAAGGGAATTTTTGTAGGATTTTAATATTTGATCACTTTGATATTTAGATAAGACTAATCATTTTACCCATTTCTAGAGGAAATCCTCACGTGTTTAAAAACACACAGAGCCAAAAATGCCGTTGAAGTTGAGTGTTTCAGAGTTACGGAGTGCCATCCTACTCTGTCTCACGGTCTGATGGCTCCCTGTTGATAGCCGGAGATGAGTCTGTTTCTCTGCTGGCATTGGTCTTGCCAAGTTTCTTTGAACAGAGAACTTAGACCTTTTATTATTTCCTTTTCTTAAGATTTTTAAATATATCTCACCTGAAGTCAGAATTCTATTTCCTTGTGGCTTCTAAAATTGTTTCAGTGTTGGAAAGCATGGTGGTTCATTGTAGGTGCTGGGCCCTCCTGCTCGGACAGAAACGGGAGCTTGGTGTGAATACTCTCATGATCAGCAGTGGAACCAGGAACGCTCGTCTTTTGGTGCTATTCAGATTTTTGATGAGGCCATTCTGACTGTTCCCTTTCACAGATCCGGTAACCAAGGCGTTAGCTGAGGCAGGTCACTTACCGGTTTGGTGACAAGCGACTGATACAGTTCTTAAGTTTTCCATCTTGCAGCAGAGGGCACTGTACATATCATAGTAATTAAATCTGTAGACTCATCTGGGAATCTCAAGTTTTTACCTCATTTTTATTATGGGCTTTTGGTTATTATTCAGTATTTTTGTGTGTGAATTTTTTTACAATTACAATATGAATCATTATACATGGAGAATTTTTTTTTAGATATAATAATAAATAGCCTACTTTCTGTGTCCATACTTGTTTTTGGTAGTGTATTCTAGAATTAGATGTTCGGAATGGTGAATTCGTATTATAAGGCGTTAACCTCCGTTGACTTATAAGGTGATCAAGAGGTGTGCACCATAGTTCTTAGCCCATAAACACTTGAATAAGCAAATAATCGATAGGGGAGGGGAAGATTGATTAGGGTAATGTTTTTAGGATATGCAAAATTAGTAAGTATATACTTATTAACTTATTAATACAGTTAATAAATATATGATAATATAGTGTCAGAATAGCCATATGATGATTAATTGTATGTCAGAAATTATTTTTTCCTGTGAGCATATATTTTAATTAAGTTTTTTGTAAGGTCATATTCTTTTGTTTTGCTAAGACTTGTTTAAGTTTTATTGGAACTATAAATATGTGTTGCTTTGTTGATGTGAAGACAGTGATGGAAACAGTTGGTTCTTCCCATTTTCAGTCTCTGTATTTTTCGTGTATATAATACATTGTCAGTGTAAGCAGTTCTTCTTCGTTGGTATGGTCATAAAAATCTAAGTGGCTTTCATGAGCGATTAAATACTAACCTTAGTCAAGGAAAAAATTATGAATGATGGAAAAGACTTTTAAAGTATCACTGACACATTTTTAAAATTTTTTCAATGAGAATTTAAATTCCTTATTTTTAATAGATTTGTTGAAGTGATGAAGCATTAAAAAAATTGGTAAAATTTATCCAGGTTCACGTTATGGGTATTAAATTGAAAATAACTGCTTAGCTACAGTTTCAGATGTTTACAAAATACGGCAGCATAAGAAAGACATATTAAAATAACTGAGCTTTTGGATTACTTCTGTTTCTAAGAGCATTTTTGTACCTAAATTACTGAGTTAAATCCAAATTAGTAAATCATGGACTGGATAATAAACTTTGAAGCATGTAATTTGGTGAAAAGAAGGTTTTTGTTTTTACTTTTCATGCTTATGATAGTTTGAATGAACTCACATTATATTTCTCCTTATTCATCTTTTGGTGCTTGGAGAAGATGAGGATGGAGGGACCAGAACATTTGTTGTTGGGAAGGAATTACTTTAGTCCGCCTGTCTGTACCTGCAGGTCTGTAGTGGTCAGCTGTGTTGGTCATGCTACGGCGTGCTCACTGTGCACTTGGACAGATGCTAACACTGAGTGGCCGAGGGCACCTGGACTGGCAGGGGTCACGTGTCGAACCTTTATTGGGAGAGAAAGGCGATGTCTAGCTCTTAGGACACTTTTCTTTTTCCTGTGTGAGAGCTCAGTTTCAAGCTCAGCGTGGTTTAGATTTTCTCCGTGTCTCCCAGCAGTGTCTCTTCATTGTCACTTGAGCCATCGCGGTAGCAGGTGCCTGGCAGCCTGATCTCTCTGCTCCACACGACGTCTTCATCAATAATAAAGAAACAGGGTCAGATCTGTTCTCCTGATGGAAGCAGATACTTCAAGGACCTGACCTCTGTGAGGAGCTGGGACGCGGTCCCTCCCAGTTCACTCATTTGAACGTTTGAATAGGTTCCACATGAAAACCAGTCATTGGGCTGTGTATTATTTGAAAAAATTTTATATAGAGACATTTAAGAAATAGTTGCAGAAATCTGCACTGGTTGTCGGTGATGTTATTAGCTAATGTGACCGGATTTTAAGAAATGGCCACTTTCCTCTTTCAGAACTCAGGACACTCCTGGGCCTGACCTAATACTGCCTGCAAGCATTGAATTCAGGGAAAGTTGTGAGTAATTTCAGATTCCATTGGTAGTGAATTACTTCTTGTTCCATTTTTCTCCATCTGATTTTCATGGGGTTTTTTTTGTTCTTTTTTTTTTTTTCTTCTTCTTTTTTGCAATCTTTTCACAGCTGAAGATTCATTTTTATCCGCCATTATAAATTACACTAATAGCTCTACAGTCCATTTTAAGTTGTCACCTACGTACGTGTTATATATGGCGTGTCGGTATGTATTGTCCAGCCAGTACAGACCCGATGTCAGTCCCGCAGAACGGACACACAAAGTGATTGCCATTGTCAACAAGATGGTGAGCATGATGGAAGGGGTCATTCAGGTAAGCGCCAGCCTGCAAAGCCGTGCCAGTTCAATGACCGCGTTTATAATTTTTAAATCAATTAAGTTAGTTTTTTTTAACATTTCAGATTTGTTTACGTTTGACTTCATCTTAAGAATTTTTTTCTAAAACGAAAGTTACATAAGTAGGATTAGAAATTGTGTAGCTTTAAAAGTTGAAGAGAAATGTAAACTTCTTTTCTGTTTCTTCCCTACCTACAAAATTTAAAATAAGGGAAGAGAAACTGTACATGGTAACATAATGATCATGAAAAAGACCCTTGAAATTACACTAGTTGTGAGAAGGCATTGAGAATTTAAAAAATAATCATAAATTACTGAGGTGAAATTCACGTAACATAAAATGAACCATTTTAAAGTGAGTAGTTGGGTAGCATCAGTACATTCACAGTGTTGTGCAGCCTCCTGAACTTGGTTCCATAGCTTTTCCATCACTCCAGACAAACCCCTCACCCACCGAGCAGTTTCTCTCCATTACCCGCCCCATCAGTTCCTGACACCTTCTTAGAATTTTTTAATGGTAATGAAAAAGGACTTGTTCTTTTATAATGAGCCTCTACTAGGAGGTTGGTAGTTAGCATCTGGGTTTTTTGATAGCACTTGTGTGGGTATAATGGACCTCATGACATTTCTCACGATGAAAATCAGATTCAAATTCTTTCATAAACCACTTTTTAAATTTGCAGGAAGTAAGGATATTCTCTTGGCAGAATGGTTTGTTTCCTTTAGTACTGTCTTGTCTATAGTGGATAAAATTGGCATAGTAGTTTTCCAGACTTCTAGATAACTTGGAGATTTAAAGTCCTTAAAAGTAAATTTACAGATTTTTTTAAAAAGTGTTCCTAAATCACTTGTTAACACTATTTATTATTCAGCTGTGAAACTCTAGGTATATAATGTTACATAACATGGCTGGATGGTTTGATTGTTTTTCACCTGTCAGGATACTTTTCAAACTAGAAAAGACTAGTTTGAGGCAAACTCGTCTTTTAATTCCCTCAGAACTGTTTTAAAAGGCCAGACGTTTCCAAGAAAGGTTCCTTTTATGTTTGAGTGGTTAGCCTATGAATTTGAGGAGGTTATGAGTCTTCTACCCAAGTGAGGAAACAGATAAAAAGGAAAGTCATTTTATTTGGATACCATTTTGTTACTCTCTTATTTTATAGACAGATGTGGATTTCCTTTCCAGTTGTCATTCAGAGCCATTGTCTGTCTTCCATCACGCTTGGATTTCAAATTATCAAACTCCCATCAGCAAACTACTTTTGATGGACTTTTCTTAAGTAGGCAGTGAAATCACCATTATCTGGACAAGCCTTTCAGACTTTAGATTTAGGTTCAGTATGTGATTGGAGATCTAAAAATCTTCAATATTTAGTTTGAAGATCTAAAAATCTTCAATTTTTAGAGAGAAATTATGGAATAATTAAAATTCTTTCATTTGTAAAAACCTACTTTCAAAAAACAAGTTACTCCTTTCTAGTATAGAAATAATACGTTTTTAATACATTTTTAAGTTCTCAGCTCTTACTGTTTCTGCTGGTCTTTCTTGTCTCTTCATTCTTATTAACTGATCCAGGAGAATAGACTCTCAAGTTGTGTACGTTTAAATCGTCTCAAACACGCAACGCTGTTAAGAGATGTTAAGAAGTCCTTTTCTTTGTAAATCTTTTAAAGAGATCAGAGTATTCATTTGTTTATTGTAACACCTTCTTAATAGATAAACTCTAGGAATTCCCTTCGTTATTGTGCCAGTTTTAAGAACATAAAACTAATCGTTTATGCCCTAGACTTCCAAAGCTGCCTCAGAACTGTAAATGAGTGTGTAACATGGGAATAGCGTAACTAAATGTCGTACCCTCATGTCGTACCTTCATGTTAGTGTTTTGATTTTTTTTTTTAACTATCATGATTGTTTACAAGTTTCTTTCTCTCGTTCTGCTTGGTTTCCCCGCGTCTGTTTTTCTCCAGGAAGTAGACCAGGTTGATCAGGTAGGACATACTGCTGGGAGCCGATCCTGGCTGTGTTGGCTTAGCTGAGTTTCTCATGCTGCTTCCATGTCAAAGTACAACAACAACTGGACCGAGGCTCATAACACTCATTTGGCAGCTGGAACATGCAGTACTAAAATCCTTTTTTGACTGTGCAACCTTTATCAGCATTTCATAACTTTTGCTTAATGCACTTCAGTGTGGATATGAAATGACAAAAGTTCTGTTTCTTCTCTTTATTTATCCTTGGTTCCTATTCTTTGGATCTCATCTGAGGTTGCCTGGCCTGCACATGTGGTCGGGAGATGACACGATAGATCAGTACTTGATACCGAGTTGCTTGGTGTCCAAGCCAGTGACTTTGAGTATCAGGGTGGCTGTTGGGTAACCATGGATACATGTGTGTATACTTCACAGATTACCAGATAATGCACAATCTCCAATTTGGTGTTGTATTATTTGATACCTCCTTTCCCCCACTGATTCCATAAATTGTAGCTCATTAGATCCGTGTCTATACATGAATCCTAAGAAGTTGCAGTGGGTTTTTACTTTCCATTGCTATGTATGTACCCAAATTCCTCTGCAAGTATCTGGTATCTGTGGTAAATACCTTGGTGAAAATGGGAAGGTACTGGTCTATCTTCAGCAGCTTTTCAAGAGCATTCCTTTTTATTTTTATTATTGTTGTTTGTCCTGTGGTTGCTTATGGAAACGTGTTCTGTCTACAGAAACAGAAGAATATTGCAGGGGCACTTGCTTTCTGGATGGCAAACGCATCTGAGCTTCTCAACTTCATAAAGCAGGACCGAGATCTTAGTCGAATCACGTTGGACGCCCAGGATGTTCTAGCACACTTGGTTCAAATGGCCTTTAAGTAAGAACGTGTGTTTGGAGATGATACTATTCTGTGAAGATTTAAATCATGTTTTCTGGTTAAATTTTCAAAACTAATTTTAAGGGTTTTTATTTACCCTAATTGAAGATGGATATCAAGAAGCATAAATAACTATATGCAAAATGTGTTGATTTAATAAATTTAATTCAATTAGCTATGTTTCAAGAATCCTGAGAGTAGAACTATTACATATATTTTTTACATGGAAGATATTTCTAAACAGTACGAATTGTTTCACTTGTGATGTTATGTCTGATAACAGCAGGGCGTCATTCTGAGATTATTAAAGTTGTTTATGTATTTTCAGATACCTGGTTCACTGTCTTCAGTCAGAACTGAATAATTACATGCCAGCCTTTCTGGACGACCCCGAAGAGAACAGTCTGCAAAGACCAAAAATAGGTTGGGGTTCTCTTTTTCTCCTTCGTCCCCTCCTTCCCTCCTTCTCCTGCTTGTTCAGCTTCATTTTAATATTCGCTCTATGTGAGGGGGAGGTATTAGGAAAATAAATGAGACATCCTACTGGATTTGGCATTCTTTAAATAATAAATTGTAATCACCGTGTGTCTTGTTTAAGAAGAGTTCTCGTTTTGCCGCATCATGCTGGTGCGACATCAGACTTCCCCAGAAGTCTGTCTGGGTGAACTTAAGTAGATCCAGTTCATACCGCTACGTATTGGTAGTTCGAGACCGCGCCACTGCTTCCTGTTGGAATGAGGTTGCTGTTCTAAAGAGGTTGAACAGACGTCATCGCGCGTTTACCGCTAATTCCGGAGCCCTCTCGGTGACGCAGTGCCGTCTCTCTGCACAGACGACGTGCTGCACACGCTCACGGGGGCCATGTCGCTGCTGCGCCGCTGCCGGGTCAACGCTGCGCTGACCATCCAGCTCTTCTCCCAGCTCTTCCACTTCATCAACATGTGGCTGTTCAACAGGCTGGTGACCGACCCCGAGTCGGGGCTGTGCTCCCACTACTGGGGCGCCATCATCCGCCAGCAGCTCGGGCACGTGGAGGCCTGGGCGGAGAAGCAGGGCTTGGAGCTGGCAGCCGACTGTCACCTCAGCAGGATCGTGCAGGTGGGTGGTCCCAGCCCCGCTTCCCCGCGCAGCGGGCGCTGTCGTACACGTCTCTGGTTCTATCACGGGGGGAACGTGGACTCCGCAGAACTCGGCACCCTCCTTTTGGGGTTTTTCACGTGTACAGATAATGAAACGGTGGTTTATTAGTTTGCCTGGGTTGCTTGAACAAAGTACAACAAATTTGGTGGCTTAAACAGCAGAAATGTATTGTCTCTGGAGGCCAGAAGTCTGAGATCAAGGTCAGGGCACGTTGGTTCCCGCGAGGGAGAATCTGCTCCAGGCCTCCGTAGGCTCTGCTGGCTGTTGGCAGTCTTTGGTGTCCCCGGGCTTGTGGACACACCACCCCTCCCCGTCTCTGCCGTTGTCTTCCTGGGGCCTCTTCCTGGACGCACATCTGTGTCCAAACGTCCGCCTTTTATAAAGACGCCAGACCTACTGACCTGATTTAACTTGATTCCTTCTGTTATCGTGTCTCCAAATAAGGTCACATTCTGAGGTAAACAGGGTTAGGACTTCCCCATGTGAATTTTGGAGGACACAGTACAGCCCGTAACAGGTGGTGCTCAGTAGAATAAATACCTTAAAGGGTTTTTTAAATTGAGAATAGTAAGGTATATTTCATAAAGCTCCATACTGAAAGATAAATTCCAATTTGAAAATGGATGATGATTGCCTCTTTAAGAATACAAAGCCAGGTAACCGCAGAGCAAAAACCGATAGCAGATACACAGATAAAGAGAAAGGAATCCAAGCACACCACTCCAGAAAATCATCAGATCACCAGGAACGGAGCAAGAGAAGAAGAAAGGGACAGAGGAGTACAGAGGAGCCGTGTCCTGATGGCTTACCCAGCTCTAGGAATTTCCTAGGTATTCAGAGACTCGGAGCTGGTATTTTGCAGTTAGGGAAATGAGTATCTAGAGTCTCATACCCTAGGACATTTTTTTTAGTATTATTACAGTGTGTAATTTTGTATTTTTTTCTCAGTCTCTTAAAAAGGTTTCGTTTCGAAAGAGGTTTCTGCCCTCTTACTTTGATTGAATCAGCGAGTTATTAAAAAGGTCATTACAGGGACTTCCCTGGTGGTCCAGTGGGAAAGAATCCACCTTACAGTGCAGGGGACGTGGGTTCGATCCCTGGTCCGGGAACTGGGGTCCCACATGCCGCGGGGCAACTAAGGCTGCGCGCCACAACTGCCGAGCTCGTGCGCCTCCGCTAGAGAGCCCACGTGCCGCAAACTACAGAGCCCACGCACCACAACTAGAGAGAAGCCTGCCCACCACAACGGAAGATCCCACGTGCCTCAACTAAGGCCCAACGCAGCCAAAAATAAATAAATTAAACAAACAAATAATAAATAAATAAATCTTTTTAAAAAGAAGTCATTACAGTGGTATTTTACTCAGACCTTAGTAATTGGTGATCTTAATGGTTAAATAAATGTTTAAGTTTCTAAGAAGTTTTAAATGCTCTCTGAACATAAATTATTGAGTCTCATTATAAACGTATATTTTAATAAAACAAAGAGTTCATCTAAAAACCTTTACGATGCTTTGAGTTCAGTTTAACACATATAGGTAACGTTAATGGAACTGTATTTTCTTAAAAACACCCTGCATTTCAAAATCAAATTAGCAAGTTATTGCAGTTTTACAAATGTTATGTAAAGGGGAATATTGATGAATCACTTTTAAATCATGATATTTCATGTTGCTTATTCTAAAATAGGCAACCACTTTGCTCACGATGGATAAGTACGCACCCGATGACATCCCAAATATAAACAGTACCTGCTTCAAGTTAAATTCACTGCAACTTCAAGCCTTACTTCAGAATTACCACTGTGCACCCGATGAGCCTTTTGTCCCTACAGTAAGTGACAGCACCACACTCCCACTCCATGCGGGCTGTGTCTGCACAGGGAAATGTGGAGAAAAGGGAAAATTTATGTAATCAGTTCCCTTATTTCTTTAGTAAATAAGATAATTCACTTGGTCATCTCGCGAGGTCACTTTTGCTATTGATGTCTGTATGAGTTAGGGGTCGGTGCAAGAAGTGGAAACTACATAAGCATGTTAAGTAGAAAGGGATTTAATTTGGGGAATGAGGTGGTTGGAAAACGGTTGGAAAGCCAGGGCGGGGAGTGAGGAAGTTGCCCTGACAGCTGAGTTCTCGGGCACGGCGCCGTGACCTGAGACCCCGAGTGCCATCCTTGCGTTCACGCAGCAGCTGCAGGGCCTCCCCAACCTGTGCAGAGGTGTCTGTCTGCCTGGTAAAACCCAGGTTCTTGTCCAGAACAGAGTCTGCTGTTTGGGGATGCCTCCTAGAAGGGACGGAGGGTGAGAAACACAGAAAACAGTTTGTGCTGCAGCCTACTCTCTATAGAGAGGAACGCTGCACGCGCTCGCCACCACCGTTAACCTCAGCTGGGCGCAGGTGCCCCGAGAATTCGGTAGAGAGGTAACCTAATTACGGATGCATTGATCTCCAGGGTGGCGTTTATGCCTACAGAAGACAGGTACAGAATCGCCCAAACCTGGAAACCACCACCTGTCCCCAAGTAGACCGAGTCGCAGTCCGGTAGAGGAGCCTAACGTGGCCGCACAGCAACACAGGAAGTCAGACACCGGCTCTACACCCTGGGCTTCCCTTTGCACGGACCTGGGGACACGGGAGGACGCGGGTTAGAAGCCTGGATGGCCGACACTTAGGGGATGGAGGACAGGGCAGTGAGGGCGGCTTCGCAGTGGGTGTGGTTCGGTCCCCCAAGCGGGCTGGTTGGCGGGGGCGGGGTGTTCGTGCGCTCAGCTTTACAGTTAGGATTTGTGAACCGTCCTGTGTGTACGTTATCTCACTAAAACCCATAAACCCATAATAAGGCAACAACCTCTGCATAAGCTGGGAATAGATGTTTTTGTCCTGATTTTCTTTTTTACATTTAACATTGTGTGAGCTTTTTCCGATGTCGTTAAGTATAAAAATAAGGTTATTAGCAACTGGACGTTAAAAATCGTGCATGGGCTTCCCTGGCGGCGCAGTGGTTGAGAGTCCGCCTGCCGATGCAGGGGACACGGGTTCGTGCCCCGGTCCGGGAGGATCCCACGTGCCGCGGAGCGGCTGGGCCCGTGAGCCGTGGCCGCCGGGCCTGCACGTCCGGAGCCTGCGCTCCGCGACGGGAGGGGCAGCAATAGTGAGAGGCCCGCGTACCGCAAAAAAAAAAAAAAAAAATTAAAAAAAAATTGTGCGAGGAAAATATTATTTTTGAGAAGGGAAAAAGACTGTTTTCTTGTGATTGAAGAATTTCTGTTTAAAACTACAGATCTTTTGAAATTAGTAATTAATATGGTAGCTGATATATTAAGAGTATGTGCTGTGCTCGTGTTTTATTGCTTTACAGACTGATTTGAACTGTTGATAGATTTGTTCTCCCTGCGTGTGTGCGTGTAGCCACGCCACGTGTGGTTCAACGTTTTTCTGACAGCTGCAGGTCAGCTGCGCCCATCGCCGAGCGTGTCCTTAGCTCTGTGTCTGTTCTCCAACTAGGACCTGATGGAGCATGTGGTGGCTGTGGCAGAGAACACAGCCGACGAGCTGGCACGCAGTGACGGGCGGGAGGTGCAGCTGGAGGAGGACCCCGACCTGCAGCTGCCGTTCCTTCTGCCCGAGGATGGCTACTCCTGCGACGTCGTCAGAAACATCCCGAACGGCTTACAGGAGTTTCTGGACCCTTTGTGCCAGAGAGGTGGGTGGCGGTGCCCACACCTGGCATCGAGCTGGCCCGCATGCAGGCGAGCCTTGCACTCGTGTGTCGGTGTGTGTCAGCCCACCCGTGTTGTGTGTGCCCTGTGCGCTCCTGGAAAAGCTGGGGGTCCGGCGGCTTGGAAGGGAGCGGTCCCGTGGGGACGTGGGGTCAGGGCCGTGCCGACCACGGGGCCCTGGGTGTTGACCCGGCCGCCCGGGAGCACTGCTCCTCTGCTCGCCTGGTGTCGCGGTTACAGCAGGCGGGGCCTTGGCTGCTCCTCCCTTCTGGGTTCCCTGTGAGCCTGGGAGCTCCATCTGTCCTATAAACCCGCACCGCAAGTTTTGTTGGCGCCCCCAGAGCAGAGCAGTCAAGAGCAGCACCAGCCTTAGAACCAGACGGCCTGAGCTCTGACCCCACTGTCACCTTTGACCTCCCCCCGTGCAGTGGGCGTGTCGACGGTGCCCCCCCCACGGGGCTGTCTTGAGGATTGAGCAGGTTGCTGAGTGTGGAGCCCCTGGCACTGTGGCACGGGGCGAGCCCGTGCACGTCACGATGCCAGGCTCGCACACGCGTGTATGCCGACGCACGGGCACGGCGCAGCTCGTTTCCCGCTTTTACTCTATGCCCTCTGTCCACTCTTGATGATGTGTACCGAGGAAGACACAGGCTGACCTCGGAGGCGTCGTGGGTCTGGTTCCAGGCCATGGCGATGAAGAGGATGCCGCAAGAAATCAAGGCGCGTGAAACTCTGGTTCCCAGTGCATGTGCGGAAGTTACATTCACACCTGTAATCCGTCTGTTAGGCGTGCAGAAGCGTTACATCTGAAAAGCAATGGACATGCCTTCAGTAAAAAAGTACTTTATTGCTGAGAAATGCTGATCGCCGCCCAAGCCTTCAGCAGGTCTTAGTCATCACAGGTTGATCGCAGGTCACCGTGACACACATGATGATAATGGAAAAGTTTGAAAGAGTGCAAGAATTACCAGAATGTGACACACAGACACGAAGTGAGCAAATGCTGTGGGGAAAGTGGCGTCGATAGCCTTGCTTGATGCAGGGCTGCCACAGACCTTTCCATCTGTAGGGGAAACAATCTTGGCAAAGCGCAACAAAACGAGGTCTGCCTGTACCACAGTTATACCTGAACCACGATCTTTTAAATTCGACCAGGTTTCACTTCTAGTCGGCTGTTTTTGTGTAATGTGGAGCTCAGATGAGTAGCAAAAGAGATGCAAAATTTAGGAGTTAACTTTTCTATTATTTTTTTTTTTTTTGCTTAAATTAAGGTCCGTAGATATATAAATATATAAACTTAGAGTGAGTGTGATTTTTAACTTCAGTGAGTGTTTCACTCGCCACAATAGGTCTTTACATCTTCAAAGGTTTTGATCGTTTTAAAAAATTCATTTTATGAAGGCTGCTGCTTGTAACGAAATGTGTTTGTACAGCAGCTGGCGGATGTGTCTATAACCCTGCCCGGAGCACTGACTGAGCTCTTGGTGCTGTCCTGGGAGAAGCACAGGCAGGGTGGGATATGGTTCTTAAAGCATCGGTGTGTGTGCAGGATGGAGGGGCGGGAGCAGCGGTGGGCCGGCAGAGCCCTCAGTTCAGCCCTGACTCCGGGACGAGCGGGCCGGAAGGAAGGGGTGCGGGCTGCAGGCACGTCTGAGAGAGCTTCAGTCGGGTGGCGGGGGTCCCTGAGCCGCGGTGGCCCGAGCGGGGGGCCTGGGAGGGAAGTGGTGGCCGGGGAAGCCGCTTTGGGGTGTCCTCCCTGCTCCCGTGGGCTCCCCGACACTCACGCAGCAGCCCTGCACCTTCACAGCCGGGCTGGTTCCTGCTCTCCTGCTCTGAACGTCCCCGTCACCTCCCGTTGGGCGAGGCACCATCTCCTGCCAGTCCTGGCCCCCTACCTGCAAATACACGAGCCATGTTCCTAGTACTAGGCCGTGCGCTGTGCGTCCATGTGGCCGCTGCCTGCGTCTGCTGCTCTTCCCGCTGTCTGACTCCCGGCAGGGCCCTATTTTCTGAAATTCCAGCCAGCACCCCTTTGTCTGCGGACGCAGCCTCTCCCTCGCACTGCTGCCGCCTTCCCCACCCGTGGTTCTTCCCTTCTTTGGTGATACTTGGTGCCAGCGTGTGAGCCCTCTGTGTGCGTCCGTCTCCGTGTTGGAGTGCGAGTCCCGCGGGACAGGCTGGCGGTCACCCCTGCTCTCCGCCTGCTCAGTGCCAGGCAGAGGGCCATCGGGGCCACGTGCTGGCAGAGCTGCTCTTCAGGGCCTTGTGAATAAGCCTGCGGAGGCTGACTCACCAGCCCCCGTCGGACGTGCTAGGCGTGCTGGGTGCCCAGCTGCCGGCTCCACAGTAGGTGCTGCGGAGAAAGTCTTTGCCAGCCCGGGGGCAGTGCGATCCTGACCGGATGATGCCATTTCCCCCGTGACTTCCCCTGAGGCTTTCCTGAATGATTCACTGTAGGGCGTATGTGGTATTTCCTCACCATGTAGGCAGCCCCACGCTGTTTTCATACATCTTAGATGATAATGTAGCCAAGTACAAAGCTGCTTTTAAATAACACTTATGGAGAACTGGGTGTTTTCTCCTATGACGTCAGCGGTTTTAACTCTTCATGCTCAATTTTTTGTAAGCCGAAGAAAGAACTGCTGTGTGCTCTCAATTTATGTTCCTTTGGCTTTTTCGTGTCATACGATTCTATGAGAGAAGCTATAAAACCAGCACGGACTCATACCTGACCTGAGATGCGTCCCTGATGCTGAGAAAGTAAACCATCTGTGTGCACATGGTCCCGACGTCGTGCAAACCTGATGTTTAAAAAATTAGAAAATGACAACTGTTGACGTTTCAAAACCGTGAGAAATGATTCCCTAAAACATGGGAAAGAGAAGTAAATTGTAGGTAATATTTCAATGAAACTGGATTGAAACAGTGATTTTTTTTTTTGAAAGAAAAGGACTAAAACTAAGTAAAAATAACTTGTACCTATATTTTAATTGAGTATATTTGTGATGTCTTCTTTTCTCTCTGCCACAAACAACCTCATAACTGTCCAAAGTTAACAGCCCAAGTGATCCTTGCTGGTGAAACACTAGTGTGGATGAGGGTACCAGCAGGGGCCAGCCAGGACCCCACCCCCCACCCCCCCCCAGCACCCAGGTCGTGTCTGGCAAGCAGTGTGCACTTTGTAATTGTTAGCTGCTGCTAATAAGAACACTTTGGAGAAAAGAAGAATTGTGCAGGGCCTGTGTGATCTGACTTTGTCACGAAATCTCTGAGAAACTGTAAGATCTGACAAATGAGGAATGACATAGGCTTAGTTTTGTAAAGATATCATTTGTCCCTGATGAAAATATCAGAGATATTCTTTAAAACAGTATAAAATGATTCTAAATTTCATTCGGAAGAAATTTACGTGAGTGTGACTTGTCAGAAAATTTGGGCAAAGAGTGATGAGGAGGCCAGTCCTACCCCAGAATTGCTGTACGAGTGGAATAAGTCGTTTGCCCCAGCGTGTGAGCCTGTGCGCACGTCTGTGCTGGGGCCGTTCTCTGGCCCCTCTTTCCTTTCCTGTGTTAGAGGTTCTCAGTGTGACTGAGGAGCTCTTAGTTGAGCAGAGCAGACCAATCTGCAAGGAAGCAATTTCCATGCACTTCTGTAATTTTTCATTGGCGTAAGGGAAAAAGTCTTTGGAATCAAGAAGAGGGGAGACCAATTTCACTTCTCTGCTTGGTGTTGAGAAATTCCATTGGACCAAGGCAAATACGCAATTTTAAAATGATAATTCAGTTTTCAGAGAGAATAAAAGTAATTAAGGGAAATAAATGTTGTCATTCGGTATCATGCAGTTGCTGCTTTCTGTTGCTTCCCTTGTTGAAGATTATGGGTCTGACGTGGTGTGCTTTTCATTCTTAACAGTTTGCCTATTTTCTCCGCAGGATTTTGCAGGTTAATTCCTCACCCACGTTCACCAGGCACTTGGACAATATATTTCGAAGGTGCAGATTATGAGAGTCACCTTATGCGGGAGAACACAGAACTGGCAAGTATTGTGAGAATGACAGACGGACAAGAAAAAGAAACGTGTTCCTTACGATTAGAAACTATTTTTTTTATTTTCAGGCCACGTCTATGTAGTTTTGTCTGTAAACAAATGGTACTTAAAAAAATAAAGCACACTTACACCCACAGTTACATCAACCATAATACCTATTTTAAAAATATATTAATATGGTAGTCTTAATGGGTTTTGTTAGAAAATTTTTCTTTGGTAAAAGTATTTTCTTTTTTCTAGTCAGCTCTACCTTGTCTTAAATGTGTGCCAAATCATTTACTAATATTTTGTATCTTTCTGAAAGAGCCGTCATCCCAGCATTCCCTAGCCTCATAGATTTTAGGGAAAATTCTGCCTTGCTTCCCACAGAGAGTTTTAAACAAGAAAGGGTGCTTTTCCGTGTCTTAGAAAGTGATGCCAGGCCAGAGTTGTCATATGCTACGTACACTAGCAAGTCATTCCAGGAAAAATACAAACAAATGAAATTTTTCCTTTTAGAACTTTTTTTGTTCCATTCCATTTACCTTAAACATTACCTTAAATGTAATTGCCTCTTAAGCCACGTAAGGGTTCAGGGGAGCCCAGCAGAGTGACCCCACGTTGGTCCCAGTGACTGTGGGCGGGGTCGGTGTGTTACGTGCGATGGACGTGGCAGTCAGTCCCCTGGCCCGGATACCAGTGTGCCCAGGCCAGGATTCGGGGATGCTCGTCTATGAAAAACAGCCACAAGTCTTCGGAAGCTTTAGAAACTTCCTTGTGGTGTCCTAACTTATTCCTTAGTCAAAACATTGTGCCTAGTACTTTCCTAATTTCTAAAAAAACAAGAGTATGTAAGGTGACAACACTTAATGTAAGGTGAACAGTGTGATGTGTGTTTTGTATATTAAATTCAAAGTAATTATTTTTGCTTAGTAGCAAACTTTAGGTTTGAGCATCTCCAAAAATTGAATTAGCTGGTGATTGTCGTTACACCAAATAGGTCAAATTTAACTACTGATACAGTGAATGTGCCGCTAATACTCTTTATTAGCTGTTGTTTAGCTAATAGTAAGTAACAGCAGCAATTTCTAATTCCCAGATTTTATAGAAAAACAAGTACCTTAGGTGCAATCACTGATTTTTTTCAGCTTTCTGGTTTATTCGTGGATCCCTGAGAAGATTTCAGGTCTTATATTTTAAAAAGCTTTGTCACCTAATCTTATTTATTTCCCTTAAAGTAGTCTCATCCAGACTTTGGTTCTAAATTAACAAGCCGTGTGTACGGTCAGCACTTCTGGGCCATGTGCCTGCATACTTATGTATGTAACCAACTAAATTCTCTCCGTGGGCGCTGGGAGTTCTCTTCCTGACTTTTGTTAACTCCCACATGGCGTTTGACGTGTACAGGACATGTAGCGTCAGTGGCTAATTTCACTTGCTCATTTGTTTGTGGGTCTGTTCAAAACCGGCCTGTCTTCTTGGTCGGTGGGTAACTTATTCCCCAGCCACGGGCTGCACAGGATAATGCAGAGCTTTGGGTCCCGCTGTCGAAGCCTGTGGCTGCTGTATTCTTGCTGTCGAATTTTCCCAAGAGACAGAGATGTGAGATCATCTTTGTCATCACTGTTTTTGCAGTCCTCCCCATAGCGTAAAGTAAGTGTAAGTTTCTTTTTTAAAAAAAACACCTAGTAATTGGTGCTGAAAGGTAATAGAGTAAAAATTTAATTTTCTCTTTATGATCGGGTTTTTCTCATGTGATAGTAATGCAAGGTTAGTTTTATTTTATAAATTAAATTCCTTAAATAACATTTAAATAGCATCTGTGATGATTCATCTTTAAGGCTCTGGAGTCAAGACTATTGGTATTTACTTTTCCCGATTACTCCATGAGGAGTATCTGTTCATTGATTTTTACTGTTTCCTTTTCCCCTCTCCGTTGGGTTTCCTCTCCCCACGACCGGAGAGAAAACGAGTGACCGAATGGCGGTACTTGCATTTCAGGCCTGTAGTAAGGTTCTGTTTCCGTCCCTTAGGCTCAGCCTCTGAGGAAAGAACCTGAAATAATCACGGTGACCCTCAAAAAGCAGAACGGAATGGGCCTTAGCATTGTCGCAGCAAAGGTAGGACGGGACAGGTGGTGGCAGAGCTGCCAGCCTTCATCCTTTAAGTCTTGGGCCAGCAGCTGTCGGGGCCGAGCTGTGCGTCCAGTTCTGCGTCTGGGAGGGGGCGAGGGTGTGGGAATGGAGCCCCGGGCTCGCTGCGTTCCCGGGGTGACTGCTCCGCGGACGGGCCAGGGTGCGAGCTCCCCAGGCCGGGCAGGTGGTGCTCCCGGGGAGCCGGGGCGGGAGGGACCCGACACCCTGCTCCCGCGTCCGTGTGCAGCGGGCCCCCGGGTCCCTGGCCCCCCGCAGGCTGCAGCTCCTGGCAGCAGGAGTCCTAGAGGCCGCGAGCCGTGTGCGCGCGCCACGCGGGAGCCGCAGCGAGGGAGCACCGCGTGGCACGGCCCTGTCTGGGGAGAGCGGAGGGGAGAGAGGGCCTTCGCTCATTTTAAAGACTCTTGATTGACAGGTGGGGTGTTGTGTTTCTCAGAGAAGCGAAAGGGTTCGGAAGAAAAAAGGGCCATGGTGAAAGCGAGATTCTAGGGCATTGGCGTGCAGGAGGCAGTACAGCACTGGGACTAAAGCAGCCAGAGGAGCTGAACCTTTGTATTAGCACGTGGAAGGGAGGTGTGGTCTGGGGCTCAGCAGCCTGGGTCTGAAGCAGCGCATCACCTGGGCTCCCCCAAGGAGGCCAGGGAGCCAGGCCAGAGCCTCGCAGGCCAGGACTCACGCTCAGCCCTTCCGACGCGGTCCTGCTCGTGGGCCACGTTTCCAGCCTGTCGCGATCGGGTGGGCCCACAGCTCGGAACACCGGGGGATGTGAGCCGGAGGTGACAGGCTGCAGACTGTTATCCTCTTTGCTCACCGAGTCAAATGCCCACTTTCAGGGGAAAAAAAAATTATTAGGATAAAAGTTACCCCACCACACTCCAGTATACAGGAAAAATGTAACCCCCCCCCGGATTTTCTGATTTTTACACGTATATATGTATATAAAAATCTTATTTCAGATACTTGTCTTGAGATTTGAAGTTCTCCTTATCCCTTTCAATACAAAGCTACCTGTTTTCTGTGCGTTTAAGTTGGATCTACTTAAGTGTCTCTGGGCCCTTCCCTCTGGCCCGAGTCCTGAGTGTAGCGGACCGTGAGGCCCCGCGTGGGCGCCCCCCAAACCCCCTCTGGCTGGCCTCTGGCCTCGCCCGGCTGCCAGGTGTCCGTGGGCAGTTAGGACGAGGAGCCAGGCTGAGAGTCACCGTCCAGCCTTGTTCCCGTGCCTGCGGTTGTTGCTGGCGAGAGGCAGCAGCAAAGGGCGCCGGCCCCGGGGCTCCGCCGGCCCGGGTGTGTGGCCGGGGTCGGGTGAAGAGCAGCCGCAGGAAACCGTCTCCCTGCCAGCGCAGAGTCGGGATCAGTGAAGGCCCCTGAGGAGACGCCTCGTGCGCTGGACCTCGGACGGTGAGCCGTGAAGCCTGGCGGAGGGGCGGGCACAGACTTTGCGGCCCCGGGACCAGAGCGCGGAGGCGAGGGGAGCCCTCGGAGGCGACCTGAGAGCAGGCGAGACCAGACGCCGTGGAGCAGGGCCTGCAGGCCCCCCGTGGGGCCCAGGCGGGCAGACACTCTGCTCCGCGGGCGTGTGGTCACAGCGGGAAAGCGGGCAGGGCAGTGGCCAGCGAGGCGTGTGGCTGGGTCCCCAGGAGACTGATTCCAAGAAGCCCGAGGGCTTGCTGCAGTTGCAGGCTTTAGAGGGAGTAGCCACTGAAGGGCTCACGTAAGACGTGGGATCAGAGCGCAGTCCTGAGAGTTTATTCTTCCTGCCTTGGAGAGCGTGGTCCGAGGGGCTCAGAAGTGCAGCCAGGGGCTAGTGAGGGAGCTACGCCTGGTTTTGCAAGCGGGAGGAGTGTCCGCTCAGCAGGGGAAGGAGGTGGCAGCGGTGACGGAGGCCGGGCAGCCGCGGCAGCACGTTTACTCATACGGGTCAGCGTGGCGTCGCTGGGACAGACACCCCTGCAGGCGGCCGGGCCCCGGCGCGTCCGCCACTGCAGGGCTGCCAGCTTCTGGTGCATCTTGGGCGCTGATGTGTATCTGTTGAATGGCAGCTTTCACCTTGGTTGCTGAACTGGGTGTATGTAGTGAGTGGAAGAGAGAACTATCACAGTGTATCCCGGGTCTGTCTTCAGCGGCTGGGCGTGTGGGAGTGTTTACTGAAGGTGGGGCTCCTGAAAAGGAGCACGTTTTGGCAGGGAGAGAATCGAGAGCTCAGTTTTGAGCGTGTTAGATTTGAGAGCTGGGAGGGTGCCTGTTGAGCTCGGCGAGCGAGCGTGTTATCACATGCATCGCCGGACACCTGAGTGTGGGACTCGGAGGGAGGGTCGCGAGGCATAGGGCTGCTCTAAGGGGGTAAGAGCGCGCTCTAGTAACCGGACGGCGTGCCGTTTTCAGGCATGAAAAAGTGTGTCAGTGTCTGTTCTTAAAATGAGGCACGACTCTACCAGTTCACCTGTGGACTCCATGGCTTTTTCTCCAGCAGAGCTGTAGTCTCTTCGGCGCTCGCAAAGCAGTGTTGAGCAAGAGTGAGCAAGTCCTGTAACGGACACTCATCGCTGAAGCAGCGCTCTGTGCTTGATGCCCGGCTATGTCTCTGTCGGCCCTCGTGACAGCGCAGGTGGCCTCGGGAGCCTCCCAGGCCGTGCCGTGAGTGCGGGCAGCCGGGGTGCAGGGCCTCTGCTCGCAGAGCTCGGCGTGCTCCGTGGGGGGCGCCGGGGCTCAGACTCGCCCCTGCTCCACGCGTGCAGCCCGGAGCGGAGCGCTTCCCCTCCGCCCGCTCAGTGTGGCCGCACCTCGAGTCTCGGGGAGAGGAGCCTGTGGGGCGTTTCCAGCTGGCCCCCGATGATCACACAACGCCGTCATCTGTCATTTTGTTCTTGTTAAACACAGAAGAGCCTGCAGGCTGCTGTATTAAATTTTACCCCCGTCTCCCTCACTTGCGTCTGTGTGTTTTGGTCTTTTCTGTGAGCTGTTGCAGCCTTTGTGTTCGGCTCCGTTCTTCTTCACTTCTTCCTAATTAGCATGTGGCCTCGCGGCCGTGAGCCTGGGCAGGGTTCTGATGTCAGCCCGCCGACGCCCCTAAGGGCTGCGGCTATTTTATGGAATCCAGATGCCTTGGAACCGTCGTGCGCCGTCCACTCTGAAACCCTGCTTTGGGGAAGTTTGGGGCGCTACTTCTCACTCAGCTGAGGGCCGGCACGGTGCTTCCTGTTTAATTTGGATTTTTAAAATAGAAACCGTCCCCTCCTTTTTATTTTTCTAGCTCTTTTTAAAGTTCAATAAAGTACAAAGTAAACGAAAATCTGAGCTTGCCCGGTTACGTAAGAGTCGAAGTGTTGCATCGGTCTGGCTGGAGTTGCTCAGTGCCGTCCGGGTTGTGGCGTCCAGCTCAGCTTCGTGGTGGCGAGCCTTGAGAGGCCAGCTGTGTGCCGCTGTTGCCACCGGGGGAAGTAGACAGTTGTGTTTCAGCTGGAGGAGCTGGTGCGCCCGAAAGACCAAAATGTGGCTCTCTGTTGTCGGAAGAGCAGAGTCTGTGGTGAGTCTCTTCGGGGGCTGTGGTGGACGTGGATGTTCAAGGTCTTTAGAGGCTGCTTTCCCTCCACGGTAACGTGCTTCAGCCTGTCCGGGGTTCACTTGCCCGTGAAGCAGCCGTGTAAGGGAGCTCGTAATTACATACCCAGATGTTTACTGCTCCGTAGCTCAGCACTATGGATTCCCGAGGTTCGTGAAACTGTAAGGCTTCTACGTACTCTTTATACAAGAAAAAAACATTAATCTACTCCTGCTGGTTATAGTATAGTGAAAGTTGCTTGAAATATTGGTAGCTACTGCTGTAGAATTTGCCAAGGACATGCAGGAATATCCACAGTGCAACTTCTTTTTGGCCGTTTTAGGTGCTTTTTACTGCAGGCTTTCTCCAAAACCTGTTTTTTCTAAAAGTGAACATAAAAGTGACAATATGAAAGGTACTTAGGATATTTTACTATTTTATTTAAAAATGAATGGTTAATTGAATCGTAGTTTGTGCTTTGACTGTATACGGTTTTTAAGTTTTTAAATCTTACTTAGTTAGCTTAAAACACAAAATAAAATTCCTGTGCCTTAAAAAGGAAAGGATAAAAGCAGTGTTTATTGATAATAGTGCCTTTTCACCACTTGGAAAGTGAGTTTGAACTACAGTTTAGTCCTTTAAGGAATTTGAGACCTTCACCGTTGTGTTCCTTAGTGACTTTATTGGGACCAGGTGGGAAAGACCTAGTCAAAGAAATGAGTCGGGAAATTCTCAGTTTCCTTTTAAGATCAATGCCAAAGTACCAGGTGACTGCAGTTTCTCCCGTGGACATGCCAGGAATAACTTTCCATTAAGTTGTGCGAAACGACCGAGTGCCCTGCATGGCTGTTGCTTATGAATTTGGAAACAATGTTTTATGTTTCTGTCCTAATAGTAAATTATATAAAAAGAACAATGTTTTACCTATACATTTACAGTAACGGTCTACGTGCAAACTTCTTGGGTCGACCGAAATAACTGAATTCAATTACAATATTAAAATAATGTAATCGGAAGAGTCATGTTAACCCTCTAAAGCAGAGCCATCTTTTCACGTGGTGGTTGGTACACGTAGAGAAGGACAGTATTTGTAGGGTCCCCGGGTGGAGGGTTTGGCTGTGGAGCAGCCCAGGCTGGCGAGGCCCAGACAGCCCCGGGGCACCTGCCTGAGCCGTGCAGGAACCGATGGGTCACCTTCCTTGTCTCACTCTTGAGCCACAGAAGCTCTGAGGCTCCCGGGGAAGCTGCCCCTTCGCCCTGGAGAACCGTCCTCGCACCCTGGGTCGTGCGCCCACCCTTCCGGGCTCCAAGGCCTCCTGCAGCCCATCTGTAGGGCCCAGTTCAGAATCGGTGTGGTTTGCTTCCTTTACTTTATGGAGAGTGAAAAGATAGATGACAGTGTTGTTTGTTTGTGCTTTATGCAAACGGTAGAAGATGGGCAGAGCTGACCCTGGAGCCTGCCTCTCTGGCAGAAAGGGCGCTTACCACGCGAGTGCCGTCCAGGCTGCTAGGGTGGAGAGTGTCTCAGGCGTGAGTTTGAAAACTGATTGTTTCAGAACTAAGGTAATTCCTACCAAAAAGAGAGAGCCTGACAATGTTTCTAAAAGTCTAGTCTGAATTTTAGTAGTTTATGAATCAGGACTCTCGTCTGACTAGAACTGAAGCAGCTCCAAACACTGAGAAAGGGGCGGGTGGGCCGAGCATTGTACTGAATCTGCCTGATGAGTTTTAAATACTCCTGGCTCTCAGGTCAGCCCAGCCCACTGATGGTTGGAAAGCCTTTCGCCAGAGTGCAGGCTGTTTCCAGCCGCGAACAATAGGCTGAACTCAGCTGCTGTGGCTGGCCAGTCTGTCTTCCTCCTGCTGCTGCCTTTTGGGGGGCGGGGGGAGGGGGATTGCGTTTTAATGATGTTTTTCTGCTGTAACTCATGTCACACTCCCACACTCACTCAGAAATTGCCGCTGGGATGTTTGAAGCGGGCTTCCTTCTGATTGAGCCTCTCTGAGCGGGCGGTGAGGGCACCTGTGCTTCGGTCTTTCCCAAGGTGCCTCAGAAGATTCAGAGCAAACAAGGTATTTGCGAGCAGCCTTTCTAAACTCGTAGCCGGTTCTCATCGGATACACAAGGCAGCTGACTGATAGGTGCGTCTGGGGAAAGCGCAGTGTGGCTTCTGCTCTCTGTCGTTCTGTTTGGGCATCATTTTTGTCAGCTGACCGCCGTTCGCGCGTGTACCTCTTCTGCAGGTAAATTCCAGGTGTGGTGTTGCTTCACCCCCTTCAACCTCTGCCCTTTCCTTCTCTCCTCCTCCTCTCAGACTCCTTCTCCTCAAGCCTCCTTCTCTCCCTTTTAAGGGAAAGGAAAGCAGCTTCACGATGCACTTTAAGGTTAAATACTGAGATCACACAGGAGTGACCTTTGTTATTTCACTTTAACTGCTTTTTTCAGGACTGAGGATCCAGCCCTCTGCCTTCTTTTGTGCCCCTGGCCAGTGTGTGTGGTCACCATTCTCTAACGGCCTGAAATGACGTTAAAGGCCACAGGTGCCAGACAGCAGCTCGAGTGCTGTCCTGCGTGTGGCTCTCCTCAGTGCCTCTGGAAGGGAAAATGGGGTTTTGATTTTTAAAAGTGTACCTTTAATATTTAATTCCGAAGTCGTATCTAGCGAACTTCATAATTCCGGATGGCTTTGGAACATATAAGTGCTTTCCAGAGACAGTTTTTCAAAAGGAGCTTGACTTGTCAGGTGAGGAGTGGACAGCTCCAAACGGTTATTATGCCTGTGCTGTTCATGCAAGTAACAGGGACCAAAAATACAGTCACATCTTTTCAAATGCCGGTTTAGACAACTCTAGGCAAGTAAGTCTTAAAATACTTTTTACTCTTTATGTATTTACTTATTATACTGCGGTTCTCTTCTCATGGTTGGAAATCAGGGTGTGTAATGTTAGCATACATATTGTGTTACACTTAGATCTTGTCTTTACCCAGTTATCTGCATGATTATAGATTATTGCTAGTATCTTTGGTTACTAATAACGTAGATATACTATGAAAAGCTTATGGTTTTAGAGCAGTGCTGTCCAATAGAAATAGAATACGTGGGCCGTGTAGGTAATTCAGAATTTTCTATTAGCTACATTTAAAAAAATAAAAGAGACGGAAATTAACTTTAATAGTATGTCTTCTTTTATGTAGTTACGATTCCCACGTGTAGTCATGTAAGTCGTTAGTGAGATATTTTAGACTCTTCCTTTGCGTGCTCAGTCTTTGAAGTTGGGCGCGCTGTGCGCTGAACTACGCAGTCCGCTTTGGACGAGCCGCATATCCCCGCGCTCAGCAGCCCCTGGGCCGCGTGGCTGCTGCGCCAGACACGCCTAACGTGCCTTCACAAGCGAGCGTCTGGAAGGCTCTCTGCGTATGTTCCTCTCATTGGCTTTTGGTCAGTGCTTAGGCAGCTCATCTTTACATTCTTCTAATGACAGATGCGATGCCTTGACACGTAGCAGCAAAAAGGTATAACTTGTGGACTCCGTTTTCATTTCTCAATTAGAAAAGTAGAATTACCATAAAATGAATTTTAATTTTGTGTGTATGTAAATAAAAGAGGAACTTAACAGAATTTGTTTAGTAATTTTTTTAAAGTTCAGTCTTACTGGGCTAGTGTGTGCATTATTGTGTAGAAATAAGACATAAGTGGTTTAATATTTCTGGAATTAATAAAATTTTGTTTTATTCTTTTCTTTAAATCATAATCTATAACGTTTTTATGTTTATTCAGATGAAATGGGGTGGGTGGCAGAGAGCTCTGTAATGTTAAGGGACGATTACGTCTTTTCCAAGAGCCGACCTGTTCCCAGTACAGATGGTAGTGGGCCGGGACCCACACAGCTCACCAGCTCCCCGTCTCCCCAGTCACGGGGGCCGTTCCAGCCAGGGCTGCTCTGGCCAGATTGAGGCCTTGGATCACCTCAGCGTTGCTCAAAGATTGCGGTCTTTGGGGTGGAAAGTAACTATCCATGTCGATTTTGTAGAGAGAGAGGGAGAGTGTATTAGAAATTCCTTAGAGTTCTTTCATCTCCAGGTGGTATATTCATCTTTGATTTTGTTTTTCTAAAATTGTTACTGGTGGAACTGTAATTTATCTGTACAGCAGTTGCATTTACAGACTTTTATGGCCAGTTTATAGTCGTGAGCTACCCACAAAGTACAGATAAGATTCAAATAAGGAGAGATGGGAGGGATCCAGCCTGGAAAGAGGGAAGGGCCTCCCCATAGAGACAGGCAGTCTGCAGAAAGGGACACGCTGCCGGACATATAGGCAGAGTGCTCTGCTAAGTAAGGAATATTCACGAGGTAAATAGTGCGAGGTTGAGACCACATTTGGAAGATTCAGATGCCAGCCAAAGTTTGGATACCTCTTAGAGGAGTGCCCAGCCTTTTTGCCCCCAGGGACCGGTTTCGTGGCAGACAGTTTTTCCAGGGACCGGGGCGGGGGCAGGGGGGCGGCCCAGCCGGTGATGCGAGCGGCCGGGGGGGATCCGGGGCGGAGGATGAAGCTTCCCTCGTGTGCCCACAGCTCACCTCCTGCTGTGCGACCCAGCGTTGGGGACCCCGTCTTCGAATATTACTCATGTATCTCCCCACCCCCGAGAGTCTTGTTAAAAGATAATCTTTTTTCCTGGTGCTTTGTCGATGACCTTTAACTGAAGTCCGTTTTTGTGGCCACAACCTTCAGTAGAGCTTTTAGACGCTCGCGATCTTTGGATTGAGGTCTCTAATAATCATGACCTCTCGTTTCTTCCTTGTGACAAGGAAGCATAAATTGAACTTACTTGGAATTAAAAGGAGCAGCTGTGACTTAGAATTTAGATAACTTCCCGTCATGCGAGGCAGTAACGTCCATCGGTTCTTCAGCGCCGTGCCTTCCTCGTCGCCCGCTGCCTGACAGTGGTGGATCCGAGTGTCACGGTCAGAAATGCTCGAGGTTTCTAACTTTTTACACCAGTAGTTCCGCAGTGCTGTGCTGCCAGCTCACAGATAACACGCGTATCAGCCGCTTCTTAGCCTGCCGACGGATTCATTCGGTAAGACTCTGGATTCCCCCAGAGAGGGTTTGTAAAATAAGGAGTTGACCCCGTTGTCGTAGCCTGACTGCAGGGATTTGGGAAGTGGCCCTGGCAGGGAGCTGGGGGAGGGGCCGCCTGTAACCGTCTGAGGGAACACAGGAAATCCCACGGGGACATGAGCGAGCAAGAGGTCACATCCTGCCTGGCCTTGGCAAGGTGAGTGGGCTGGCAGGTGGGCCGAGCAATCCAATGATGAAAGGATTTTGGCAGAGCCATTGCATCAGAAGGTCGTTTTGTGTGGTGAGAACAGCATAAATAAAAGCAAGGACCTGGCAACGGGCGGGGGGGGGGGCGGTGTGCAGGGCGATCAGGTGGATGAAAGGATTTTGGCAGAGCCATTGCATCAGAAGGTCGTTTTGTGTGGTGAGAACAGCATAAATAAAAGCAAGGGGGGGGGGGGGGGGGGGGGGGGGGGCGGTGTGCAGGGCGATCAGGTGGGCGTGGTGTGCTTGAACTTGAACTTGGGCGCCATGTGCAGGAGGCTTGTGCTCACTGACAGATAGCTGGTGACCTGTTGGGTCAGGAGAGCTTGGTTGGAGGCATGTGCTTCCGGAAGGGGCATTTTCTAAGGCAGGTTGGATAGAGGGGGCCAGCGGGTCAGTCATAAGGAGAGTTTCCTCATTTTGCCAGAATTTTTCTGAAATTTATAATGTAAACTAACGCTTGTTTAAAGATGTGACTTCAATTAAAAAAATTTTTAATGATGCTATCAAATATCTACTACAGGATCAGTTACTTGAATACTTAAACTTAGATTTACTAGATTTCATATTGCATGTAATGTGTAATAAATTATCTATTTAAAAACATTAGGATTGGGGATTATTTCAGTGCTCCTTGCAGCTCATATGGAGTCAGCTGAATTTAAGCCTGTGTATTAGTTTTGTCTAAAATACAGAGCGGTGGTGAAATCGTAGAGACCCGGTAGTTACCCTCAGGTGTGTGATTACTGGTCTACATGAAGAGGTTGAAGACAGGAAGTAATAATGTAGTGAAGCTACAGTTTATCGTGGATGTGCAGCCAGGGCATCTTCCTGGAGGGAAAGCTGTGACTAACGGAGGCCCTGACGGATATGCAGCGAAAAGCGCGTTTGCGAGTTCTTGGTTTATCGGGAGGAAGCAGAACAGTATTTTCATGGTTTTCTTATACGTTCTATTTTGTGACTTTAAAAAGATTAAAGTTTTCTTATCACTTTAAGTTGTCTAAATAAATGAGATATTTTTTCTTTATTAATAATAACCTTTCATACCAGAAATGGGGAGGAGGGCTTGATTTATTGTTTTAAAATATCCAAATATGTATTTGGGTTTTTTTTAACATCAGTTACTAACAATACTGTCTTACTGGTATTACTGCTAGAGATTTCTTTTGTCAGAGGTAGTGGTGATTGACTATCTTATTAAAAGTATAATTTTTATTATCTAAATTACAAGGACAGTATTGCATTCCCAAAAAATAATGCTTGTGAAAATGTAGTGTGTCCATTCACACTGAAAACTGGGATTCTGAAGTTTAGAGGCATTGCTTTCACATCAGTCAAATAGAGAGCAGAAGAAAAAAGTAACTATGCTTTTAGAACCTTTCCAAAAAAAATCTGGCCTAGTTACAAGGAAATAATCACGCAGCGTTTGCAGAAAAAGATAAAGAGGGATTTTCAGTACCCTGCTCAGAAATATTATTTGACAACCGCAAAGAAAACTACTCTAGAATATAAGCTCCTTTGGGGGTGGGGACGTGGGGAGGTGTCTGTTTTGTTCATTCACGCACCCAGAGAGCTTAGGGTGGTACAGGCATTCAGTGACTCTTTGCGGAATGAACGCAGTTGTTATTCAGACAGCCCAGTTAGGTAATTAATCATAGATCACATCAAAGTGTAGAATATTGTTTGAAGGAGTCATTTAACTAGGTAATATAGGAGGGGTACCCAAGCGGGGCTGCCCTAGAAGTAGAGTCCCACGGAGCACCTTAGTCCTCAGGTTCAAGGAGACCATATTGGTATAAGGAAAGTCAGATGAAAGCTGTATTTATTGCTTTTTTGCCAAGTGATAGGCTAAAATTCAGAAAGTTCCCATTTACTGAATGATTATATATACATATATGTACACACACACACACGTGTGTGTGTGTGTAGAGTGTGTGTGTGAAATTTCAAATGTACCCCAAAAAGTACAGTATTTCTCCAGTATCCCAGTAATTTTGTACGTGAGGCAGGAGGGCCAAGTGAGTCCTCGGGGCGTGTGGTTGGGTGTCTGGACCTGGCAGGAGACGTGTAATGAGGCAGGGTGGTGGATGTCGACATACAGACAGACAAGACAGACAGACAGACGGAGAGGGGTCTTGAGGGGAACAGTCAGGAGACCTCAGCCAGAGGGTCAGGAGCTGCTGAGGAGAATACGGATTTTACTTACCTTGTGTAGAGCCTTTATAAAATCAGCTCCCAGATAATGTAACCCCAGGAAACCTGGAGTGGAGCTGTTGTGTTGAGGCAGTGTATACGGTCTTCAAAAAGAGGTGAGTGGTAGGTGCTTTTAGGCTCACAAAAGGGCACCTCTGCTGGGTTTTCCCTGCGGCGGGGGCAGGGCGGACACTGGCAGTGCTGGTCGGTCAGACTGTCCTCTTTAAACCTGTTCTGTTAACTAAAGGGAAGAATGAGCTTTCAGGTGGAAATTTGGGAGTTCCAGAGTCTTGTAGAGAACTGGTGTCAATTAAGTCAGTTGTTGAACTGTCTTTATATCTTTCTGTGCGTGATACCGTATATTTTTGCTTTTGTGATACGATATTTCATAAGTACTGAGGTTCCAGCTGAGAAATATGTTCTCAGTTGTAGAATATTGGTAGTGACATCCAAATGACGTTTCATACGTATGAATGCTTCCTCTGGTGGCCCTAATAAATTATCTAAAATTTTGATGTTACGTTGTAGTTGTAACGTCCGAATAGAACACTGGCGATTCTGTAAGGCAACTGTATCTGTTTCTTACATCCGCCTCACAGAGGTTCCTTGCCCGTCCGTGATGTAACGTGCAATGAAGCTAGTGTGCGCGCGCATGCTGCGTGGGCTGGTGCTCGTAGCTTCAGGACTTCCTTAGGGTGACAGTGCGTGATCCTTTAATTGCGGCAGCGTAGAGTATTTTCTGCATAATTGTCTCTACCTAAGTCCCTCTTGTTTGCCATAAGAAGGTTTTTCTTGCTTTAGATTTTAAACTATATGTGTGGAAAGAATAAGGGTGTGAGGGGAGGTAGGTAAGTTTTGGAATGCAGAAACCCTCTGGTGAGCTGCTTTTGTATTAAGGTGAGTAGTAGTGCTTGCTGCGAGCGTGGCTCACGGACACTTGTGCCGTCAGGACTCACCTCTGCCTTCAGGACTGCAGGTCGGTCGTGGTCGCCTCACCAGCTGACCGGTAATTGACTGGTTTTTCAGGAGTAGTTTTTCTTAATTTGGAAAGAGAAAGTAGGTGCATTTCCTGTTAGTTTCTTTCTATTTACCGGAGTGTTAATTCTGTTGATACAGTTTTTGCAATTCTAATTTTCATGTAAAAACAAGCGCTAAGACTTTTCTTACAGTCATCTATAGGCATGTTTTATTTTTACGTTTCTTACTGTGTGTTTTCAGTGCGGTGTTTTCCACCTTGTTTTTGTTTAGGGTGCTGGTCAAGACAAGCTGGGAATCTACGTCAAGTCTGTTGTAAAAGGAGGTGCTGCTGATGTGGTGGGTATGACTCTTAAAGCGGCCAGCTCTCTGTGCCGCGTGTTTAACAAACGACATGCGATGTTCCGGCTGTTTCAGCTTGTGGAAAACGCAAGTCTGAGAGAACTTATCGCTGGCTCCCTCTCCCCCCTTCCCCCTCTGCTGTCCCTCCCCCCTCTCCCGTCCGCATGTGCCTTCCGGGGTGTTCAGGACGGGCGGCTGGCTGCAGGTGACCAGCTCCTCAGCGTGGACGGACGGAGTCTGGTAGGACTCTCTCAAGAAAGGTATCGTTTCTTTATTTGTTTAAAGCTTAAGAAGAGCACTTTTTAGGGATATTTCATATTAAATTTTGGAATTGGAAGATGAAAAACCATGCTAAAAACCATGCCCTTCCTCTCCAAGTGTAAAAGTCTTAGTGTACGTGAAAATTATGTATTTTAGTCTGAACACGTTTCTTTGACTCTCAGCGCTTGCTGAAATTTCTGGAAATCCCCTACTGTTCTTACTGATAAGTCAGAGGGAGGGAGTCTGTCAGAACTGACTCAGGCTGGCGGGCGAGGCCGGCGGGCGTGCTGGCCTCGCCCTGCCCACAGGCTGCCGTGGTGACAGGACAGGTGCCTGAATCACTTCTCTTACAGCTGCGATGCTCTCTTCCCAGGGCAGCAGAACTGATGACGAGGACAAGCTCCGTGGTGACGCTGGAAGTAGCCAAGCAAGGAGCCATTTATCACGGTCTGGCTACCCTGCTCAATCAGCCGTCCCCCATGATGCAGAGAAGTAAGGACTGCGGGTCGCTGCCGCCTCCACTGACCGCTGCCAGTCGTAGCTCCTGCTCACTGATCACCCGCCGAGCGCCAGGCTTTTCCCAATCGTGGCCTCTTCTAATACTCACAGACCCTGTGGGATAGGCCCTGTTGTCGTTACCCCGGTTTTAAAGAAGGACGCGAGGCTGAGCACGGTGCCCAGGGTTACTAGATCATGGGCTGCTGGGGCCAGTCGCGCTACGGTGGTGGTAGTTTATTAGGCCCCCCCCTCCAAGAGCCACTGACGACGTGCACACGCCTGGTGACTGCAGGGGACCCCCCCCCCCATGTTCCACAGGCCAGCACTCAGGGCACTTGGTCGGTAGTAAGTGGAGGAGTGACTCTTCATCTTTGACAGACAAACACGGGATGTAAAGCCTTCAAAGAACAAGTAGAATTCTCTCCCGAAGGAATGTTTACACGCGTGTGTATGAATAGTTGTTTCAGTCTTGCATGCTCTGAGATAGGGCATGATCGTTATGTAGAGAGTTCACTTTAACTAAAAAGCTCAGTTTTTGAATAAATAATTTGTTGGTGGGAACCATGGTTTTGTAGGTACATCAAAAACTTCAGAATAAAATCAATATAAATGTGGGGCTTTGTAAAGAATTAGTTGAGAAACAGGGGAAAACCCTTATGATTCCCGTTGTCTGCTAAATCGCCACACACTTTGCGTGTCCTTGGCTGGCCGTGTGCGTCCCCGGAGCCGGTGCCGGATAGTGACTGCAGCCGAAGCACTGAGAGCCTGGACCAGACAGACACGAGGCCTTCACACGGCACTGTGGTTTTGCTTTTTTCATGACGTGATACTTAACATATTGGTTGTCTCACGTCTTAGTTTATAGTCATTTGAAAGAAGCAAACTAGATGATGAGTTTAGGACCAACGAGGGAAACTGTTGGAATAAATAATAGGTCAGGGCCATCGAGCGAGAGGACAGGAAAGCTAAAAAGTAAAGAGTAATCACAGCAGTGACAGCGGTTCACGATGAGGACAGCCCTGAGTGATTAAAAGAATTAATACACATTTTAGAAAGTGAAGGAAGTGTATTTATGTTTCAGCCAAAAAAGTCACTTTAACAGTCATCCTGTTACCTGAAGCAGGTAAGCTTGTGAGAAAATGAGCTTTGAAAGAGTAGTTTTTCTCATCAGTGACCCTTAAATGTTGCTTTCCTTGAAAACTTCCTAGAGATTCTTTAGAAAGATTTTACTTTTATATAAAAATCACCTCATTTCTTCTGGTAAAAACAGGTTCTTACTTGTGGAATTTTAAATATTTGTAGATTCACCTTTCCTTTAAAACTAAACGGTGTTTAAGATAAGATCTTGAACAAAGGAACAGATCTTGAAGGTGTTTTGATTTCAGTTTCAGATCGTCGCGGATCAGGTAAACCCCGACCAAAGAGTGAAGGTTTTGAGCTCTATAATAATTCAGCTCAAAACGGGTCCCCGGAGAGCCCTCAGATGCCTTGGGCAGAATACAGTGAACCAAAGAAATTGCCCGGCGACGACAGGCTCATGAAGAACAGGGCTGACCACCGCTCCAGCCCCAACGTCGCAAGTAAGAGGAGCCTCGCGGCCCTTCTCGCGCCGAGACGCGTGCCCCCCGTCCGCCTGCCCGCCCCCACCACGTGCCTGCTCACAGCCAGAGGGAGGAGGGTGCCCCGGGTTTGCTGCGCATTAAAAGAACATTATTACCTGCGTAGATTAGCTAACTGGGATGTGTTTCTCATGAAAGATGCTACAGCTAAGGTGCTGACAGGAAATAAAAACTAGTCCGGGAACTTTGATTCCTGGATGCTCTGGGCAGGTACACTGATGAGGAAGAGCACAGGTTGGTGGATGCCCCGCGGGGCAGCAGACGGTCTTTATGGTGTTAAAGGGTTGTCAGCAGGAGGCAGCAGCCGTAGGAGACATGCCCCAGATACCAGGTTCGCAGATACAGCTTCGTGGCTCCAGGCTCTTGATGATTCAGGAGGCGGGAGTGGGCGAGGTGAGCCCTCACCTCCACGCGCCTTGTTTCTGTGTCTGTGCTCTCGACACCTCGCTGGCGGCGTGCACGCGCCCGGCGCGAGGTTACTGCCCGTAAAGAGCTCTCGCGATGTTACGTCGGGCTTGCTTATTTAACATTAGCTTTCTTTCCTGTTTTCCACCAACAGATGAGCCCCCTAGTCCCGGCGGGAAAGGCGCCTACGCCTCTGGGACAGCGGCCAAGATAACGTCCGTCTCCACTGGAAACCTCTGTGCTGAGGTCTGAGACGTGAGCACACAGATGCTCCGATAGCAGACCCTTGGGTTCCCCCAGGGGGCCTGAGTTATCTAGGAAAATGTTCTCGTGGTTTCTGGTTCCTGAGTGTTTGGGTTTTGAATTTTTAATATAATGGGTAAATGAGCTTTAAATTAGTAAGTCGGGGCAAAATAAAATGTGTTTTAATTATTCTCAGTACAGGATCGAACACTTTAAATTTTTAACACCGTTTTTAAAATACACGGATCCTACTTTAAAGAGGCCATGGGAAATTAGATCAGTCTGTGGTACAGACTGCGGAAAGCTCAGCGTCCTTCCCTCTCCTCATCTGCAGGAGCAGACCCCTCCACCCCGAGCCGAGGCCTACCCCATCCCGACGCAGACCTACACCAGGGAGTACTTCACCTTCCCGGCCTCCAAGTCCCAGGACCGCACGGCTCCTCCTCAGGACCAGTGGCCCCGATATGAGGAGAAGCCCCACGTGCACACGGACAGCAGCCACTCCAGCACTGCAGTCCAGGTGAGAGGGGAGGCGTCCCGGCACGTGCTCGGCCCTCAAGGGGACCAGCTTGTGGGAAGACGGAGGGATTTCGGGGCACAGTTGACATTTTCTGCAGAGCGGCACCGCTCTGTGTTTCTCTCATGGGTTTTGTGGTCACCTGAGGAAAAGAGGGCATAGGAGAGAGTACTGAGCGTGAGAGGCGGTTCTTTGCCCTCTTACTGAAGGCTTAACTAGGGTGGCTGTGGTCCGCCCGCGAAGCTGAAGCTGAGCTGGGGTGGGACGCTCACCTAGACCGTGGTGACGTGAGCTGGGTTCTGAGCTGAGCCCGGAGGGTAAGAGGCCCGAGGAGGGTCGCCTCGGCGGGGCAGCGTGAGCGAGGCCCGGACGGCCCCGGGCACGAGTCACCTGCGTGTTCTGTTCGCCCTGAGGCAGGCCTCCCTCCGTGCATGGAGGCACGGGGGTTGCACAGTGCCAGGGACCCGCAGGCCTACGGCCTGTGAGTGCTGTTTGCCTCTGCCTCCCAGCGTGGGTAATAAGCACCGGAGGAGGGCCAGGGAGTTGAAGGGTCACTTACGTGGATGTTGAAATGGCCAAGAATTTGACAGGACTTATCGGGGGTGGGGGGTTGAGTGGGCACCAGCAGCGAAGTGAGGTCTTCGAGGAAAGTGAAGGATGACTCAGTTATCGCTGGACTGCGAGGGTTATAGCAGGCGTGTCGTCTGGATGCACGAACTCCAAAGCTTTATACTCGAGAAGTGCCTTCCACACGTAGCAGGCAGTCTAGTCATGTTTTTATGTGAGCTGTAGATCGCGCGCCCAGTGGTCAGAAAGCTGTGCTTCCGCACACACAGCAGAGCTGGAGAAAATGTGGGAAGTAAATGTTCCATTTTTCTATCAGGCTGCTGGTTTTTCAAGTGGTATGTTTCATTTTTTTGTTCTTGGTGTGCCTTTTGAGAAAAGGGAAATAGTTTATTTTCCAGATTTGTGTCTTCAATTTCTACTCATGAATAGGGCTGGAAAAAAAACTTGTTTGGCTGGGACATCATAGCAAATCACTTTCTGTCACATCACGCTACTTTCAGACATGCCTCTTCCCCGCGCAAGACTAGCCTCGGAAGCAGGTGTCCTCACTCTGTCCCGTACACGTGCAGCGGGTGTGTCCCGCAGATCATCGCGCCGCCTTTCTGAGACTCGGGTACAGGCTCATCCCTCGTCACCGTGCCCGGCTCTGTCTACGTGCTCGTGGGCCCGTGGTCCGCTGGCAGGACTCGGAAAGTCGCGGATGGATCACGTGGCTCGGATTTGATAATTAGTCTGAATGCTAATTAGAATTTCACTGTGGAGAAGTAGTTCTCGTCGCTCTTCACGACACCGGACTCGGCACATTCCTCAGCTCAGCGTCAGCCCCGTGTCTGGCACCGCAGTGCAGCGCCCGTGAGGCCCCAGAACAAGGACGGTGCCGGACGTGAAGAGCCCGAGCCTTCGTGCATTTCGCTGTTTGGCCATTGATACAGAGAGGACGCGCCGCTTTCCCCTTTCCGCTTTAGCTTTGTAACAGACAGACGTCCTCTGGGAAAGCGCTGTCGCGGGATTAGCGCTGGGTGCGGGCAGCCTCAGCCCGTCCTCTGTGCTCGCCGCACACTTTCCCTAACGCTCCTGTCCTCCTGAGCTGACTGTTGATGTTGTACTTTCAGTAACTTCTGACGGTGGCTGAAACATTGCGGTTTCCCGTTTTCTTTTTCCAGCGTGTGACCCGGTCCCAGGAGGAACTCCGGGAGGATGTCGGGTTCCACCTGGAACGGCAGAGGGTGGAGGCGGCGATGGAGCGCAGGTCTGACGGCGGCGACGCGTGGCTCAACCAGGGCTCCTCGCTGGGCTCCAGCGCGTCCAGCCAGGAGCACCTGGGCCCCCCCTCCAGGGCGGGCACCCCCGCGTCCACGCTCACCAAGAGCGGCCCTGGGCGCTGGAAGACCCCAGCCGCCTCCCCGCCGGTGCGGACCGACCCGCCCCCCGGGCACTACGGCGCCGGCGACGGGGACAGCGTCCCCGCGGACTCGCCCCTCCCGCCCCCTCCCACCGGGGCCCAGGTGGCCGCAGAGCGGAAGAAGCGGGAGGAGCAGCAGCGCTGGTACGAGAAGGAAAAGGCGCGCCTGGAGGAGGAGCGCGAGCGCCGGCGGCGGGAGCAGGAGCGCAGGCTGGGCCAGCTGCGGGCGCAGGCACCGCCCCCCGGGGCCCCGCCCCCCGGGCCCGCGGCCCCGCCCCCAGGGCCCGCCCCCGCCCGCGCCCCGGACACCGTCATCCGGGAGCTGCAGCCCCAGCAGCAGCCGCGCACCATCGAGCGCCGGGACCTGCAGTACATCACGGTCAGCAGGGAGGAGCTGGCCTCGGGGGACAGCCTGTCCCCCGACCCCTGGAAGCGGGATGCGCGGGAGAAGCTGGAGAAGCAGCAGCAGCTGCACATCGTGGACCTGCTGAGCCGCGAGATCCAGGAGCTGCAGGGCAAGGCCGAGCGCTCGGCCGAGGAGAGCGACCGCCTGCGCAAGCTCATGCTGGAGTGGCAGTTCCAGAAGCGGCTGCAGGAGTCCAAGCAGAAGGACGAGGACGACGAGGAGGAGGAGGACGACGACGTGGACACCGTGCTGCTCATGCAGCGCCTGGAGGCCGAGCGCAGAGCGCGGGTAACGGGCCGGGCGGGCGGGCGGGCGGGCGGGCACGCGGCCCGGGGCGGCACGGGCTCATGGGCTCCCAGCCCCCGCAGGGCGCGGGCGTGGCTGGAGCTGCTGTCCTGCAGCGCCGGGGCGAGATGCTCTGGGCATGCGCGCTGGACAGGCGCTGGTTCTGCGCGGTCAGACAGCGCTTGACAGCTGTGGGGCGCCCACTGGCTGCGGCCCTCTGGCTGGCACGTGGGTGGAGAAGACGCGTTAATAACCGGTGATCACCGCGATCAGGGGTTGGCAACGTGTCTTTCAACGACCGCAGAGTAAACGTCTCTCAGGCTCTGTGGACCGGACCGGCTGTTAACTGCCCCGCTCTGCCGCCGTCGACGGCACACGGAGGCAGGCGTGCTGTGCCCTGAAGCTTCATGCCGGGACGGGCGGCCCCTGGTCTCCATGGTCCGTGCTTCCCGGGGGTAGCAGAGGGGCGGTTCACAGGTGCAGGTTCAGGTCTGACGTCATGGCCCAGACAGATGGAGACCCTGAGTGTTTATTAAAGTGCTAAGCCATTCTATTTCAGTGGCAGCTTAAAGAGAGTGAGAACTTAGGATTTTATTCATGGTTCTCCCTGTTATAAAAATAACTTCTATTCCTTTTGTGTCAAGTCAAAGAAGAAAATTTAAATTTATATTAGTTTAATGCAGTCGCTTGTTAAAATGCCACATCTGAGATTCTCTGTTACCCTGTGTGTCAGGGGAGTTGTCGACAGAGAAGCATTTACTGGTATTAATTTGCAGCGAGTGCTAGGGACCATTTTACGTTAATGCACTTTAGTGATTTTTTTTTTTTTTTTTTTTCAGATATAGTGCAGTATTCTGAGAAAAGACAGCCAAGGGCATGTCCTTTTTTTGTCTTTTGGATTTTGTTTCTAATTCCATCTCTGATGCCATCTGTACTGGAGACCTAAACCAAAGGTCTCCTGTCCTGTCAGACCCTAGAATCTTTCCAGCTCAGGATGAAATTCAATCCTAGACCCTCGGCAGTGAGTGCCTTGAGCCGGCACTGTGATGCCTTTTCACTTTGCTCTGTGAATTATTTTCCTGGAATGTCACCGCACACACTTCTTGCTAGCTACGTGTTCTCAAGCAGACGTATATGTAACTTGGTCCAAAATTCAGCTGGAATCCCTCTGAGGAAACTTAAGTTTCCTAAGCGAAGGTCTAAATGGTAAACATGACATTGTTTTATTCGTATCTTCCAAGTCATCACTAGTAAGCGTCCTCAAGAACAACTGTGTTTACCGTCAATACTGTTTTGTTTGAAAGAGCAACCGTTTGATGAAGAACTGATTACTTTCAGCATAAGGATCCTTTGAACTATTTCCACCTTCTGGTCAGCACTCTGGCCTGTCTGTAGGTGGTTAGCTGTGTGCCCGTCCCGGCCACCACCCCTGCTCCTCCCGGGTCCTAGTGGACGCGCTGCAGGTGGGCTCCCCGAGAGGCTGCTGTGGCCGTGGCCCTGGGGCTCTGTCCCCACAATGCGAGGCAAGAAGGCTTATCTCTGCCGCAGCCTTAGCTCTGAATCTAAAGCTGATGTTCGTGGTAAATAAGTGGACGTCATTAATATTTACTGTTGAGGGAAAAGTTAGAAACCACGTTGCAGTATTTCTATAATTAATCTTTTCTCTGAAGGCTAAAATTTTATTGCGTGTCTGTCAGTTTTTCCAAATGATTAAAACACTGAACATTTCAAAGCCTCTTAGTATGAATTACGATATTTTATGATAGTTTAAAGTAGCTGTGTGTTTATCATAACTTATTTTAAGATTAATATCTTAGTCTCCAAATAAGAGAGCTAAGGGAAATTTTACTCTTTTCAGTTCCTGTGTGTCTTAATAATAAAGCTCAAGGATTTAATACCATGTGGGCATTTTTCTATTTCTGAGTACTGGAAATTGGTCTGTAGTTTCCTTACTTTTCTCACTGGGTTGTCCTTCAAACACAGATGGAGCGTGAGAACCGCAGATACGCTGGTGGCGGATAGAGATCTAAACTGAACCTTTTTTTCACACTTCATCTTTCTTTTTTTTTTTCCTTCTCTGTTACCTGCAGCAGACTGCTATGCCAGCAATCTCTGTTCTAGATTTGGTATGTTCTTGTTTCTTTCCCTTGGGTACTTTTTTCCTGTCTTGATTTCCTTTTTTTTCTTTTAGTGGTGGTGGTTTTATGTTTTCAGTAGATCTGGTTCTCAGGGGTGTCCTAGATCAGGATCTGTAGTTCCCTGACTCTAGAAGCATGCCTTTGAATGTGTTTAGATTTAGTTATTCTTTGCTTTTCTCTGTTACTTTTTAAGTGTTACTTACTGTTTGTTTATGGTTTTGACCTTTGCTCAGTTTTAGTCATAAAATTCATACTCTGTATTCTTACGTACTCATAAATACATAGGCAAATGAGAAATTTTGCAGTGAGTGAGCTATTTTTTTCTTGTTACATTAGAAATACATTTTAAGTATTCATTATTAGAAGCTCAGTTCAACTGGTATTGACATTGTTTGCCAATTAAGATGTAACTGTCTGTTGGTAGAGAAAGAGGAATTTCCAGTAAACATTTATTCTGTGTTTTTCTTCAGTAACACTACATGATTTTAGTTTAGTTTATCGGCCATACCAGTTCATTGCCAAAAAATACTTGAGATCGTATTCTACTGTAACTGTAATGTGTTTTGTGTCCACATTGGGGAAATTGATTTGGTCATTTAGTGCCCCTCACGCTCGAGGACGGTACCTCTGTCATCTGCCAGACACTCATGCTCTGGTGTATTGATACTGACTTTAAGTCAACATTTATTGTTAGTCAGCTTTTAAATGATACAAGGCCAGCATCTGACAATACTTAAAAAAAAAATCTCTGAATCCAGGTTTGACTCTAATGGCCTTTTCACCAAATAACAGCCCTCCTTTTTTTGTTTTGTTTTGTTCTTTTTTTTCAATTTAAATAGCATGATGGCAGTGTCACTCCAAAGGGAAAGAAACCTCTTGAAAACATCTCCTCTCCTCGATGACTGAGAGGCATATTTTCTGGGCTTTGCGTTTTTTTCCGCATGAGACAGAGATGAGAAGTTTCTGCTTCTTTCCCTGCCTCTCTGTGTGTTAAGGTGTCCGTATGGAAGGGGGTGGGAGACACCAGTCAGTCCCACTCGTCTCTTCAGGTACCAGGTCCTTGTCACACGCGTGCAGGCCAGGCGGCCTGGGGCCTCAGCTTTGAGATGTGCCGACTGCGGCCCCGAGAGAATCCTGTGTCGGGGCGAGGCAGGGCGGCGGGGCGGGGGGAGCGTGGTGGTGACAGGTGAGTGACCACACCCAAGGGTGAAGGGTGCACTGAGATTTTTATTTCAAAGGCGTAGTTCGGGGTTTTTCTTCCTTTAAAAGATAATTGTTTCCAGTGCTGATGTGGGCTCTAAACACCATGTTTCCGAGCATTTCTTAGCCCGACTCCCCAGTAGAGGTGGAGCTCTTGCCTTGTCCCTGGGGCTGTTAGGCACTGGGCCCCCCGGGGACGATGGGGACCCACTTGTGTAGGGCCCTGCCCGTGCGGTCTGTAAGGCCTTTCCTTAGGCTTTGTCCCGGGATTTGTGTGGTGACGCGTGGGATAAATGGGAGCTTCAGAGAGGTGGCGAGGCTGCCCTGGCGGCTCTGGTCCCCGGGCCCCTGAGTGCCCGTCGCCCCGTGTGGGCCCAGGGCCCCCTCCCCTGCACTCACCTACCTCCTCCCCGACCCGAGCCTCCTCCGTCCGCTGCACCTGCAGCCTCCCTGCCGCGCCGGACTCTCCCAGTCGCCCAGTCTGGGGAGCCTGCGCTTGCCGTGGCGCCTCTCCCCTCCCTGGGGAGGGATTCCCAGCTTCCTGGGAACCTGACCACCTGCAGAGTGGCTCGCTGGCTCGGGCCGTGCTCCCTTTGCAGACTCTCCTGCACACGGCCGCCGCCGACCTGGCCCGGCAGGTCGCAGAAGCCCCGTGACCCTGCAGCGGCCCCCTGCCCCTCGAGAAGCGCCCCGGGTCTCCCGGCCCGCGGGACACCTCCCGGGCCCACCCGGCGCTGCGGCCGCGCCTGCTGACCCTGCTGACCTCTGAGGGGCAGCCGGTCCTGCCCCCTGCAGTCGGGAGGGGAGCTCAGCCTTCACTGCTCTAGGCGGCTGGGTGACCGCTTCTGTGGCCCTCTCGTCCGCCGTGACAACCTGAGATGTGCGCAGACGAGAAGGGCAGGCCTAGTACCCGATATCGTGTAGACTGAGAGTCGAGATCCTGACCAGAATTTTCTGGGTTCATATTTAGTATTCTTCGTGCTTCACGAAAATGTCTGCTGCTCATAAAACTGTTACTGCGAACCGTCTTTCAAGGAGACGCTTCCGAGACCAGCGGTCTCTCAGCTGGCCCGTCGCAGCTTCGTCTGCTGCCAGTTGAGTGGTTCATCTTCCGCCTCCGATGACCCGACAGCTCACGGGAAGAATCCCTCCCCCTTGGGTAGAGCAGGGAGGGGGTGTTTTCAGAGACGCTGTGGGCCGCCTTCCTGTTTGGCCTTTATGTCGAAATTGGCCATAGCCCTCCGGAGCATCCCAATTCAACAGGCCTGGAAGCAGTTGAATTAGAAGCTTTGTAGAAACTTCAAGAATCGGTAGGAACCCTGACGGAGAGTTGTACCTGCGGGGGGGCCTGTCTCAGAAGGCAGCAGAGTGTTCTCTGCCTGTTCAGATGGGAGACCCTGCCCAGGATGTTGAGGCTGGAGGGTAGACACAGCCCACCTTCAGGAAGCGTCAGTTTTATTCAAGGAGGAGAAGTAAGTTCACACTCAAACCAGCATGTGTGCGTTTGGGAGTAGAACACGAAGTTCCTGTGGTTGTGTCAGGGGGAGAACAGTTGCCCTAGGTGAACTTCAGACGTCTGCTCTGGGCTGCTGTGAGCTACGCTTCTTACCTGTCTCTGCTGCTGGAGTAGGCCAGCACCTGTAGGTCTTCCCTTAGAACTCTGGACAGAGTCACGTTCCTTCAGTTACAAAGAAGGGGGCGGCTGCACCCGGAGAAGGGAGCCCCACTGACTGAGGGCTGAGAGCTGGTGTCGTCCAGTGGCAGCCCTTCCCCTCTTTGCTGACGGGGAGGGCCCTCCCTCCAGAGGGAAATTCCTCCCCAAGACGAGCGGCGGCAGGAAGCTGCGTGTGCTAGGACAGGACGCCAGAGTCCTGTCCTAATAAGTGGCCCATCTGGGGGCCTTAAAGTTTTTTTAGGGTGAGTATTTTTAATGGGTGGGGGCATAAGCAAAAAAGGCCTGCGGAGGGAAAGGGTAATGTGCTTAACAGACTTGTAGTTGCTTTTCAGAGAAAATGTCAAAAGGTAAAGGATGTTTTGGCCCCGTTTTGTATTCAGATATTTCAACATGAAATTAAAGATAGAAATTACTGTGTTTTTGTGGTACAAAAGTATAAAATATAAACACACAGATCTCAACATACTATTTTTTTCGGACTGCCTCAGTATCGCAAGGCCTTGGGTCAGGCTTGCGTGCTGCTTTCAGAATCCCAGCCTAGGTCTTGGTTGGAGTAGCTTCGGTCTGGGCTGTATTGACTCACTCTGTAAGAATGATTACTATGTCTATTCAGGTCTAGTTTCCCGCAGTAGAACTTCCCACGAGACTGTTTTGATAGCCTGCGACTTTTCATTCCTTTAATGTGAAACAGCGAGCTTGTCTGCTTTTCACGTAACCTCACCGTGTTCATGCCGTCAGTCACTGGCTCGCAGAACCAGTAACTTCCCGACTTGAGTCGAAGTGCCCTCTAACTGTTGTGAGACGTAACCATACACCTCAGTGTACCACCCGGGTCTGTTATGTGGGGAAAAGTAAGAGGTTCTCTTTTTTCTCTCTTCTTTTCTTTTTTTTGAGTAAAGCAGCATAGTTTTGAAAATGAAAATACGTGAAACAGCTTACCAAAGAGTGGAAAGAAACTGCCTTAGTTCTAACAGCACTGGTTCATTTGCTACTTTAAAATAGAAACCAGTGAAACCGAGCACAAGGGGAAGGCTCCTTGTTTACCACCGTCAGGATTTTAAGAGAAAATGCCTGTTTATAGATTTATAAGATAGAGTCCTAGGGCTTCCCTAGTGGCGGAGAGTCCGCCTGCCGATGCAGGGGACGCGGGTTCGTGCCCCGGTCCGGGAGGATCCCACATGCCGCGGAGCGGCTGGGCCCGTGAGCCGTGGCCGCTGAGCCTGCGCGTCCGGAGCCCGTGCTCCGCAACGGGAGAGGCCACAACAGTGAGAGGCCCGCGTACCGCCAAAAAAAAAAAAAAGAGTTCTATACCTTTAATTATGAGAATTGAAATTGTTCTGATTTCTTAAAATTATACTCCTATTTAACTTAAAAGAACTAATTCAGTGTATACTGCCTTTCTTGCTCAGAACTTGTTTTTAATTAGGTCTAGAAAGTACTGATATAACATAATGAAATCAGTTTTTGCTTTATTGGGTAACAGGAACACCTCTGTGGCATTCATGCAATTTTACATTCTTCCATAAATTACTTTTCTGTAGATGTTTAATGTGATCAACTGCTGTTTTATTTTGTTGTTTTTATTTGGGTGCTGTTTCCCATAACTTGTGCTGATGACTGTACACTTTGTGGTGAGTCCCTTCCTCTGCAGTTCCACGCAGCGGGGCACTTCTGACCGCGTCCGTGCTGCTTTGCTTCTTCACCATTAGCATCTACTCCTGCTACAAAACCTCCAAAACCTGATAATTACCCTAGCATCCCTCTGGGCTTATATACCTAGAGTATATACTAAAGAGGCAGTTAAATTAATTTGTCTCCTTGAGAAGGGAATTTTAGTTTTTTTCTGCGATGTTTTATTTTTGTTCGCTGACATGAAAAAGCGTGATGACACAAGTTAGTTACTTTCCCACCAGATACAGTTTTTGTTCCACAGAAACCAAGCAACAGTCAAGTTGTTCGGGTTTTGTTTAGAAAGAAAATACACTCCAACAGTTTAGATCCAGAAGTTCACATTTTCTGGTTTTGCCGTGAATAATCTATAGAATAACTAGAGATTATATAGATGCTGAAGCATCTTGAGTGATTTTATGTCAGGGATTCCTGCAGTGGTTAGAGGTTGAACTAGATGGCCGCAGTGCTATTTTAATTTGAAATTTTGAGTCGCCTCTTGTGCCACGCTCACCCAGGTCTGGAACAGAGAAGAAGTAAATGGCGAATGCGAGCTTTTCCAAGTCGCCGTTACCTTAGGCTGTAACTACAAAAGTAGCTGTGGCCTATGGACATGGCAAAAAGAGACTCTTAACTCTGTTCTCTGCTAGTCAAATGCGCTTTTAATTCACGGCTCCCGAAGGTGTTTTCGACCTGTAGTGTACAGAGAAATGTGACCAGGAGGGTACCGGAGCCGAAAGCCGAGTAGAATACGTCTTAGGTGTTTGAAGGTGTCCTTAAGTATTTGAATGGTATGAAGGACAGATACTAAATTTGTTTTGTATTGTTTCAGAAAGGCAAAACCTGAAGGACGAAAAGTAGACAGTGATGAGGTGATGAATTTTAGAACAGCAGGAAAGCTTTTGGACTTGTAGTTAACCAGAAAATGGAGTACGCTGTCCTGGGAGGCAGGCTGTAGGCCCCAGACCCTGAAGGTGCTCGAACAGAATGGACTGTTACTTGGCAGACAGGTAGCAGGACAGAGTTCCAGTAAGGTTCCTCCCAAATTTCAGCTTCACATTCTGTGAATCAGACTTTGGGGGATCCCTGAACTGGGAAGGAATTCTTGGCGTCTGGGGTGGGACCCAGAGGGAACGGATGGCAAAGGGCCAGGACGGGCGGGAGGAGAGCTAGAAGCCTCGTCCCTAAGACGAGGCAGGCTGTTTGCCCGCTGGAGCTTCTGCTGCCACGTGAGCCTCACCCCACCCCCATCCAGAGGCTGGTGTTCACCTGCCACGGGCCCCAAGAGTGGGGAGTCTCTCTTGACCTTCACGGTGGAAACTGAACCGGGGCGAAGGAAGGGGGTGGTCCAGCGTGTCTCACGGCTCCGTGCGCTGGAGTCCGTCTCTGCCTCCACGTGAGCTGCTTAAGCTGAGTATGTCCTAGTGAAAGAACTGTGCTCGTTGCACGTGTGAACGTCCAGGATAAATCCCTCCTTCTCTGAGCCACAGTCGATGGAAGCGTAGTTCTGGAGCGGTGGGGACAGAGTCGTTAGGTGGCGGGCTCTGGTGTCCGCCGTGACCTCCGCCTGGTGTCTGTCCTCAGCTGTGCGTGTGCTTGTGTCGTGTGCGCGTTCTGTGTCTGGCGCTGGGATGCTCCGGGCACAGACTGAAGGGGCCCTGTCCTTAGTTGCAGGACGAGGAGCGGCGGCGGCAGCAGCAGCTGGAGGAGATGCGGACCCGGGAGGCTGAGGAGCGGGCCCGGCAGGAGGAGCAGAGGGCCAGACGCGAGGCCGAAGAGAAGGTCCTGGGCCCCTGAGGGCTCGGGGTGCGCGGCTGAGGGGCCCGGGACGCGCAGGGGGGCCGCTGCTGATCCTGGAGCCCCGTCGGCCGGCCCGGCCCCCTTCCTGCCCTCTGAGCTGTCATCCCCTTCCCCTCCGGGCTGTCCCCCCTCCCCCTTCTCCTCCGGGCTGTCCCCCCTCCCCCTTCCCCTCCGGGCTGTCCCCCCTCCCCCTTCCCCTCCGGGCTGTCCCCCGAGTCTTGTCACTCAAGCTTGTGGACTGTGGGGCCTCTGTGTGCTCGGGGCTCTGGTCTTTGCTGGACAGGGTCCAGCTTGTCACTGTGAAGGTGACAAGTGTCCAGTTCACAGGGAGGTCGGGCCGTGGGAAGGACAGGAAACTAGGAAGTCACTGTTAACCTTAAGGATTTTAAATAGGTTATCTTATGACTTAATTCTGGTCAGTGGTAAAGAGAGCAAATGGCTTGTAGAAAACACGGTAGAAGGAAATTTAATTTAGTGTGTAATCTGGTAGGTATTCTGAGTTATTGCTTTGTTTCCATATGTGGGATTCTGAGATTCAGGTAATCCTTTTAATTGCTTTTAACATGACAGCACAGTTGAGCTCCCCTGAGAAATGGGCGCTTGGTGACGCCGCCCTCCAGGCCCTGCCGTCTGTGGGCGCGTCGCCGCGGCTCTGGGCTCGCTTCCGGGTCCGTCCAGGGCCGGCCGGTCCCTGGACGAGGTGTGGGAGAAGCTGGCCTTCCGTTACTTCCCTTCTGTGAAGGCGGGAGCTCTGAGGTCACGGCTCCTGGTGGGAAAAGTCCAGCGAGCGCCCCCACAGCACACCCTGCAGGAGGAAGCTTGGGGGGCTCTGGTAGTGATGGGATCTTTGGGGACGCAACAGGCGGAGAGTAAGACGGTGGGAGTGACGGATGACTCGGTTAAACGCGAGCCAGGTAGATGCCGTGGGCACACCTGCACGGCAACGAGCCACGTCTACAGTCCGTTGGCCGTTCCCGTTGCCGTCATCGTGCCGTGGGCCGTGCCTGAGGAGGGGCGCCGTTCCCAGCGTGGGGTTTCGTGGCGAGGCTCCCCTCGAGCCTGTCAAAGTCGGCAGTGCGTCTAAGGAAATGGGGTTTCCACAGTTTGAGCCACTAGACCGGGTTTTACAGTGTCGGTCGTGCTGCTGTCCCGGGGCTGCTCGCAGGGGTGTGCCGTCCCGCCTCGGCCCGAGCCCCCGGCCACCTGGGAGCAGTGCCCGCGGGGAGGCGGCCAGGCCGTGTCCTCCACGCCGGGAAACTCCTGGGTTATTTGACTTTTTTCCAGTGTGCGTTCTCACAATTTGTGATTATGTCAGATGCACCTGTGTGTGGGTAACTGCTTCTATAATTGAGCGCTCAGTGTAAAAAGAAGCCGAATAACCTATTTTTTATAGAGAGTGTCCAAAATTGATGGGTTTGCTCTGTCATAGGAAAACGTGCCGTTCACTTTTTGGGTAGAATGAAGTCTTCTCGGTTCATGGGACTGTATACCTGCTCTTAGTGTCACTGAAAGAACATGTTTTGGTTTCCCTAAAATGTTACCAAGTGAGCTTTGTTCACATAATACTAAGATTCCTCACAACTCCACTTAAACTCTGCAGAGGTCATTCCAGATTTAATTCCCTACTCTAAGAGAACGCTCATTTTGTGTAGAACATAAGGTAGAAATGTTTTTCCTTCAGGGTGTCTCAACGTAGTGTAAGAAGATAAAGTGAGGAGTGGGGCCCAGGGCCAGGACTGAGGCTGGCATTTGTTCTTAGTGTTTTCTCCCTCAGAGGGTGAAGCTTTGCCCACTGTGTACTCGTGTGCGGGGGGGGGGGGAGTAGGGGAGACACAGCGTGCGAAGTGAGTGGGGTCTGCAGACTTCAGCCCTAGTGCCAGCAAGGCCCCACAGTTAGTCACCTTCCACTGAATGAATTTGAAGTCCGCTGTGCTTCCATTCTGTACATTGAGCATTGTACACTGAACACTCCTCAAGTGAAGGCAGATCATTCTGTTTCAGCTTTCATCTCCTTTCTTCTTCACTTTTTTCTGTGTTCTGAAACTTCTGTCAATCTTTAACAAAACTGTGCTGTTACCTTTTTCAATGTTAAATTAACACTGTCAACTGTAGTTTGTGCAGCTATATGTCAGAAAAAATGTACAGTCTGTCAAAATATATTTGAATATCTTGTTGCCTGGCTCTCTCAGTTTTCTGTCTGGCAGGGAGTTTATTAAGATTTGAAATACCAATTAAGAACCGTGGAAAGCATATTGGTTGCTTGTGACCTTGGAGAGATGAGTAATGTTTTTTACAGTTCGGGGTTTCCTATTCACTTCCCTCTGAATGCCTAGAAGTCAGCCAGGTGATGTAATCACGTCCTTCTTGTCAAGGAAGGACCGCCCTTCTGAGTTGACCGGGGCTCGGTGGGAAAGCACGCAGGGCTGCACTGCTGGCAGTGCCAGCTGTAGAAGGGCACTTGCAGCCTAGTTTTGGTGTGCCTTTGTCTTTCAACTCGGGAGTAACAGGTAAGTTACTGTCCTACCGGCAACAGAAGGAGAGAGAGAGAAGCAGCTGGGGATGGGGCGGCCATGTGCTACCTGGGGCTGGGGCCCTGACAGCTCCTTCACTCCTCCCCCCCCGTCCCCACGCCGTCTGGCGTCGGAGACTCAAGTGCCAAGGGACGACGGTGTCCGGGTCCATCCGCCGTGGTGCTGGGGACCCGGGGCAGGCCCGTGCCCTCCTGCCCGCTGACCTTGCGCTTTTGTCCCCCGCCACAGAGGCGACAGGAGGAGGGGTATTACAGCCGCCTGGAGGCCGAGCGGCGCCGACAGCACGACGAGGCCGAGCGCCAGCTGCTGGAGCCCGAGGAGCTGGGCCTGGGCCGCCCTCCGCTCCCGCGGGGCTACGAGCCCCCGGCCCCCGGGCCCCCGCCGCCGCCCCAGCGCACCGCGTCCTACCTGCAGGCGCAGGTGCTCTCCCCCGACGCCCTGTACTCTGCCAAGCTCGTGGCTTACACCGAGGAGGAGGAGGAGGAGGAGGAGGAGGAGGACGGCGGCCCGGCAGGTCAGGATGCGCCCTCCAGCTCCAGGCCCTCCCCCCCGCCGCGGCGCCCGGCCTGCGATGGCGTCTTCCTCTCCAGCCCCCCGACCGCCGCCGCCGCCGCCCGCCCCCTGCCAACCGAGCTTCTGCCGTCTGTCCGGCCGGCCCCTCCGCTCCGCTGGGCACGCGCCGCCCGCCATGGAGCGGGGCTCTGGGTCGCCGGGCTGGGCGTGCTGATCTGCTGCACCCCGCAGCCTAAGGCCGGCGCTCCTCTTAAGGCGCCAGCAGCAATCTCTGCACTGGAAACCGTTCCGTTGCCTCAGTCAGCCGGCAGCGGCAGCCCTCGTCCGTCTCCCTAATCGCGTGAAGTGCTGTTGGCCCCGGCCTTCGTCCCCTACCCCGAATCCGTGGGTGCGCGGTCGAGCATCTCGGTGTCCACAGTTAAATCTCTTCTTGTCGCTAGTGCCGCTAGTGCCGTCGGCCCCTGTGTACTTCCAGCTGTTTAACACACGCAGAACTTCGTGTTGCCGGCTGAGCCGCCCTGTGGGGGTGGATGTGGGGCGACCCCCCCCCCCCCCCGCCCGCCCTCCCAAGCTCACACGCCCGGCCCTGCTGGCCAGGCTCCGGGGGCGTGCGGCTGCCTCTGGCCGTGACCCTCCAGTGGACCGCAGAGCACACCCACAGGTGCTGCAGGCCGTGTTCCTAATCAGTTTTGGAGACAGCGCTGAAAGTTAGATTGAAAGTACAACTATGCGTTATCAAGATTCAAACTTCAGCCTGATCTGACCACTTTAAACAACATTGGGAGGCTGGCGGTAAACATTCTCAAACTGAGTCTTCTCGGTTCTACAGAGTCCGTGCATCGGGCTCCTGGCAGTTCTAAAAGAACTGAATAATCAAACTCAAGTAACCGTGACTCTTAGGTAAACGAGTTTTACTAGGATCTTTCTTGCCACCTGAGTCAGAGCTCTGATTCACTTGGAAAGTTTAGTAGATAATCCTTAGGTCGAGTCACTTAGAAGCCAACATTAAATCTTTTTGTAAAATTTCTGTTGCAAATATCTAGAATGTGGTACCTTTAAACACCTGTGTGATAATAGCAATTTTTGAAGCAAGATGCCATCCGTCTCCTTGCATCAGATTACAGGCTGAACCTTAGATATTTTGTGAGTGTCGTGCCACAGGTAAACAGGAGGTTTGGTGAGGGATGTTGTAGTGAGGTGTCCCTTCTAACCATCTGGGCTCTCAGTCACATCACTAACCCTTACTCTATTCCACACCGAAAGTACCACATGGCAGCAGGTTACACCCTGCGTCTGGTCGCTCCTGCTTCTTGAAGATTCCTCGTAAAGTACAGAGCTGTCTGCGTTCTGGCCTCACATCCGCCATCTCTCTCCCATTGTCTCACCCTGTTCAGCCCTGAGCCTCTGTGGCTTGGACTTGGTTCTTCCCCTGATGCTGTGAGGAATAGGATTAGGATACAGATTGGAATGAATGATGTCAAATTTTAGCATAGCAACATGTTTAAAAAAATGTCCTTTACTAAAGCTCTTTGAAAATGATTTGAAAAATGTGTAGTGTTACTTCATATAGAGTCAGCTGAAACTATTTGATATTCTGATTAAAAATTCTGAAATTTTTCAAGAATTGATTTTTACCAGTGGGAAGAAGCAAGTATTCTTAAATCGAAGCTCAAAAGATAAAATACCACGTTTTTAAAGCAAGATGAAGGAAAAATGTAGAATTAAAATGGAAAGCTTTCCACTCTGCAAATAATTTATCTAAAGGCCCGGAGCAGATTACGTTAAGTTAGAGATGTGTTTCTCTTTAATCTTCTGAGTCCTTGCGGAGGATGACTCCCCGGGCCATGACCCGGTGGCCCGCGCTAACTCAGGAGGGAAGATGCGGTGCATGGAGGGACCCATCAGAAGTGACTGAGCCCCGTCTTGGACGCATCAGACACGGCTGCACGTCAGACGCTCCTTTTACTAAGGGAGCAAAAAAACAAGCATTCATTTTTGTGCAGCCTGTCTAAAAAGGATAATTTTAGTGTTGAACTGTCGTGATCGTTTTGTGGCCTGTTTAATCCAGTGCACAACACTGTCAGTGTTTGCTGAGTACTTTGAGCGTTTATTCCTCCACCCTAGGTTATAAGCAAAAGATTTTTCAAAGTGTGCAGTTTTCTTGCTGATGTTAACAATTAACAGAAATACCTTAGTACTGGTTTAATCGTACACCCTTAGTGGCGTTATTACCTTATACTTGGATGCATCTGAAGCTCTTTACGCGCATCCTCTCTCTTGATCTTCAACAGCCCTTTGCAGTAGATGAGCGTGTGGTGCTGGTACCAGGCCGGCCCGTGTCCCTCGCCCACAGTCACCAGCCGGGCCGTAGGCCGCGTGTCTGGACAGTCACACCATGCTGCTTCGGGTCTCCTTTTTATTTTGTCAGTGATTTTGTATATGCAGCGTTAGTATCAAACGTTAGGGAGTTTTAGTACCTCATTTTTTTCAAAAGTTTTAAGAATTATAGCCATTTATTTTGTGGGGGGAACAATTCAGTAGCTGTCCTGAAAAGAGGAGCATTACTTCTTAATCTTTGGGTTACATTTGCTCTCTGTGATTTTGTAAGAAAATTCTTAGTGTCAGGAGTGTCTGAAAAATTTTGCCATCTCCCCACTTAAGTCAGTCTTCTGTGGATTTTTATTGTGAATTCATGATAATTACACAGTTTACCTGATTTGAACTTTTCGGCTGTTACCCCCCAAGACTTACGCTGGTCTCCTCTCTAACAATAAAAGGCAGCAGGCCAGGTGTTTAGCACCTTGTGAGGGTCCGGATCGGGTCGCCCGGGCCACTGAGGGATATGCATTTCCAATTGCTGGATCTTTTACTGATGTGAAGAGCCTTTGGCTGCTTCTTTATTCAGGACTCAGAGACCTCGTGAGCACTGCATCTTCATCTTAAGTGAAGTTTTGGAAATAATGCAAGTACTTTAACTTTGACTTTTTCCTTTATGGAAAAGGACCAAACTCTTACGTGGGATCTGCTGGAACACTGATTGGGGCCCATGACGTTTATCGGGATCCGAGAGAGAAACCGTCTAAAAGGTATTGCTGAAACCTGCTAAAACTGAAGTTGTGCTGGACGAGTGTCTCGTTGCCCTTAAGGACTTTTTTCTTGCACCACCGTTTATGAGGCTGGATTGAAATTTCAGACTTCGTTGTCAGCTCAGGTGTTTCTCATTGTACAGAATTGCGTGAGCACAGAGGCTTTGTTTTATCTTGTGTTGCTAACACAGTTCTGCTTCAGACGGTGCGTGGGTACCAGGCTTTCTGGTCGGAACTTTAGAAGCAGCTGTGGACACATTGCTGTTTGCTTCCACCAGAAAAGGTCGAAAAGTCCAGGGCAGGAAAGCCCCGGTGTCCTGATGGAGTGCGCAAGGCCGCCCCTCAGTCCTCAGCGAGCGTCCTCAACTAGGGTTAGTCAGGTCGGCTGATGCCCAAGCAGCTCTTAAGTCATCGATGCTGAGCTAACCCAGAAAATCTTGAGCGCGTGTTACTGTAACTTTTTGTTAGGTGAGTGTGTTGATAGATGCCTCTCGGATACATGTAGGATCCATTAAAATGCTGGGTTTCAAAACGATACCTCTTTAGTTAAACTTAACTACTGAGCATTATCTGCTTGCCAACACTGAAGCTCACTAGCGTTTTGAGAGTTGGGTATGACTGGAGAAAGTTCACATTTTGGTAAGGAGAACATTTCGCCCTTTTTCTACATGGGTTCACATACAGCCCACAGGCAGGAGTGCGACAAAATCTAACAAAGAATGAGTCACTCACGTGGGTAATTTTACCTAATTGCCCATATTATGTAAACTTGGCTACTCGTTGTCGGGTTATTTCTATTTGGAACAGTAACCCTTTGCCTTTCCTCCCAATGCAGCCAAGACGCGGATGTACCTGGGGGTCCTGGCGCCCCTGAAAACCTGACGTTCAGAGAGCGCCAGCGCCTCTTCTCCCAAGGCCACGACGTCTCCAATAAAGTGAAAGCCTCTCGCAAATTAACGGAGCTGGAGAACGAGCTGAACACGAAGTGAGGAAGGCCCCGGTGTCCAGCCCAGGCCTCTCGCGTGCTTCCGGGCTGCGCCTGCCCCGAGGGTGGGGCGGGCCACCTTCCCAAGCCACTGGTGATTCCTGTTTCTAGAAGCGGTGGCATTTGGAAGCGTTCCAGCGCTAAGAAATTCCATTTTATTTTACCAAGAGAGTGTCATTTCTACAATTTAGACCCTGTCTGCTTTCTTCATTATCTGACTCCCACGAAGATAACTTTTTCTGTTAGTTTCTCTTTTAGAGTCTGGGCCTGACAGGGGGCAGAAAGAAGGGCAGCAGAGGGTGATGAGATGCTGCTTCTCCCCTGTCTTCCCCCAAGGAGCACAGAGAAATCCTACTTCTGTTCTTTCTCTGAAACCTTTTGTCCGCTTATCAGACAATTTCCAATTGCTGGATCTTTTACTGATGTGAAGAGCCTTTGGCTGCTTCTTTATTCAGGACTCAGAGACCTCGTGAGCACTGCATCTTCATCTTAAGTGAAGTTTTGGAAATAATGCAAGTACTTTAACTTTGACTTTTTCCTTTATGGAAAAGGACCAAACTCTTACGTGGGATCTGCTGGAACACTGATTGGGGCCCATGACGTTTATCGGGATCCGAGAGAGAAACCGTCTAAAAGGTATTGCTGAAACCTGCTAAAACTGAAGTTGTGCTGGACGAGTGTCTCGTTGCCCTTAAGGACTTTTTTCTTGCACCACCGTTTATGAGGCTGGATTGAAATTTCAGACTTCGTTGTCAGCTCAGGTGTTTCTCATTGTACAGAATTGCGTGAGCACAGAGGCTTTGTTTTATCTTGTGTTGCTAACACAGTTCTGCTTCAGACGGTGCGTGGGTACCAGGCTTTCTGGTCGGAACTTTAGAAGCAGCTGTGGACACATTGCTGTTTGCTTCCACCAGAAAAGGTCGAAAAGTCCAGGGCAGGAAAGCCCCGGTGTCCTGATGGAGTGCGCAAGGCCGCCCCTCAGTCCTCAGCGAGCGTCCTCAACTAGGGTTAGTCAGGTCGGCTGATGCCCAAGCAGCTCTTAAGTCATCGATGCTGAGCTAACCCAGAAAATCTTGAGCGCGTGTTACTGTAACTTTTTGTTAGGTGAGTGTGTTGATAGATGCCTCTCGGATACATGTAGGATCCATTAAAATGCTGGGTTTCAAAACGATACCTCTTTAGTTAAACTTAACTACTGAGCATTATCTGCTTGCCAACACTGAAGCTCACTAGCGTTTTGAGAGTTGGGTATGACTGGAGAAAGTTCACATTTTGGTAAGGAGAACATTTCGCCCTTTTTCTACATGGGTTCACATACAGCCCACAGGCAGGAGTGCGACAAAATCTAACAAAGAATGAGTCACTCACGTGGGTAATTTTACCTAATTGCCCATATTATGTAAACTTGGCTACTCGTTGTCGGGTTATTTCTATTTGGAACAGTAACCCTTTGCCTTTCCTCCCAATGCAGCCAAGACGCGGATGTACCTGGGGGTCCTGGCGCCCCTGAAAACCTGACGTTCAGAGAGCGCCAGCGCCTCTTCTCCCAAGGCCACGACGTCTCCAATAAAGTGAAAGCCTCTCGCAAATTAACGGAGCTGGAGAACGAGCTGAACACGAAGTGAGGAAGGCCCCGGTGTCCAGCCCAGGCCTCTCGCGTGCTTCCGGGCTGCGCCTGCCCCGAGGGTGGGGCGGGCCACCTTCCCAAGCCACTGGTGATTCCTGTTTCTAGAAGCGGTGGCATTTGGAAGCGTTCCAGCGCTAAGAAATTCCATTTTATTTTACCAAGAGAGTGTCATTTCTACAATTTAGACCCTGTCTGCTTTCTTCATTATCTGACTCCCACGAAGATAACTTTTTCTGTTAGTTTCTCTTTTAGAGTCTGGGCCTGACAGGGGGCAGAAAGAAGGGCAGCAGAGGGTGATGAGATGCTGCTTCTCCCCTGTCTTCCCCCAAGGAGCACAGAGAAATCCTACTTCTGTTCTTTCTCTGAAACCTTTTGTCCGCTTATCAGACAGAGTAGCTTGAACTCCTCAGACTATCGTCTGCACCGTGTAGCGGCACCTGCAGTCTGTTTTGCCGGAGAGTCAGGTTTCACCTTCCAGGAGGGACCACGCGGAGACGCGCTTGTGTGCCGCGGAGTCCACAGCTGGCGTCCTGTCCCCGCAGCCAGGAAGCAGCCCAGGCCCACGCGTCCTCTAAGTAAGATGCTCCATCCTGCTCCCTACAGGGACAGCCCTCCGGGTCAGCTCTAGTATTTGATTAAAACAAGTTTCTCCGAGAAGAAAATTTTGAGGGTTTAAGCTTAGGAAATTTTATTTTTATAAGTATCAGATTATTATTATACCGGTAAGTCATAGGTGATTTTGAAGATGGCAGTTACGTTAGAAAGTTAACTGTTTCAAATATTCCAAGGGGAATCTATAAAAGAGGACATCTTTACGGAACAGTGTTGACGTGAATAGGAACACAAATATCTAAGAAGAATGAGAGCTTAGTAGGTGACACTTGAGCACAGCTCAGAAATTCACAATTTGAAAAAGAACTGGATTTACATCGACCTGCTGTCCGGGAAAGGAAGGGGTTCGGGTGCATAGGGCATCTGTAATTTAAATGCTGTAAGAAAGGTTCGTATGGCAGTTCAGGCTATTTTTTTACATTCTAATAGAGTTATTTAATTTTCATGTATTGAATTATTAGTTACCACTGTCACTTCTTCAGCTGTGAATACGTGGCTGGTGTTGGGGAAACGGACCTCACTTTGTTTTATATTATGTGATGTTCCAACAGTAAATTACTTTGTGATTAAGAGCAGATTTTCTATTTGACAAGCCCTGCCGTGGGTCTAGATGATTTTTCTGTACCATGTTGTTCTCTTACCAGTAGGTGTGTTAGGAGCATAGGCACGCTTTCATGAGAGCTGTATGGCAAGTCATTAAAATGCGAGTGTAAATAGTTTCCGTGTCTGTCAGGGTTCTTATTTGGAAGTGTGCTTTTACCATTTCCCTCGTTAAGTAAGAGAGTAAAGTGGTTCTCAGTGTTTATGAAGGATTTGCATGCTTGCTCCTCCTGAACGTCTTGAGAACACTGGCAGCCTTATGGGGACTAAATCCACACCTTCTTTAAAGAAAAAGATGCAGGTGAACTATCATTCTGTTAATATATAGAAAAACAACAAATACACCAAGTTCATGCAAGAACATGTAAATATTTACACGCAGGGATATTGGTATGTGTGGTTGTAAACCCATACCCGTGGATTTGGCCGTCCTTGGACGATTAGGTCAAATGTGAATATGTGTAAAAGTGCTTTCCATAACTGTGCATTACTATGGAGAAGACATCAGAACTGCTGTAGTTTTCCATTTCTACTGTATTTCATCGGCAACCTATTTTTAATAAACTTTGTATGTATTTAAGTGTATTTGCTGTTCTTTGGACAGTGCTGAAAAGATCGCCTTTGTGCTCTCAGTCCCCCTCCCCTGCCTCCCCCTCCCGTCCACTCATCCGTCCACCGGGCATCACTCCCGTGTCAGTCGGGAGGGCGTTCTCCGTCCCGATCGCACAGACGGACGAACAGAGGGTCCAGGCCCCCTTGGCCGCGGCTCCAGTGCTCAGCCTGCGGGCATCCAGGACTCTCCTTGTGCTTCGGCTGCTCCGTCCTGCTGGGCACCGGGGGAGGCTGCCACTCGGTTACGCCGCCCCACCGTTGCCCGTGTGTGTGAACAGGACGCCTGTGCCGCGTGCTTGAGGGCGAGGGCCCGCCCACCATGGGCCCGTGGTCGCCTGCGCGTCCACCTTCACCGTGGCCGCCGAGCGGGGCCGTCGGGTTTCAGGAAGGCCTTTCCCGAAGGAAGGGGCGTCTCGGTGGTAGAAACTCGGAGACCTTTTCGTGGACCGGCTGTTGACGTGTGGGGACTGTAAGTGTTCACTTTTAGTATATTTTAACGCCCAGAAAGGTACTTGCAGTCGGGAGGACGAAAACGTAAAAGAGACGGTGTTGATACTGACCCCGTCTCCTCCCAGGGCCCCACTTCTGTTGCTTTTAATGGCAGAAATGGCTCTCTGCCCCCCAGGGCCTGTCCGCTGGGTCAGCGAGCACCGGACAGCTTTCCAGTGTGGCCGTGGGACAGTGGTTTCCTCTCTGCTTTGCCTGTGGAAAGCTGATTTCAAGGATTTAGTTATACCTTTAGGGTAACATTAGGCCCTGGCAAAACTGAGGTGGAAGGGCTTGCAGAAGGGAAATAGGTACAAAAAGTGACCAGTTCTCAACGCCTGTATTCATCCAGTTTATTCAAAGAAGTCATGTAACCCCAAAGATACATATTCGACTTGAAATTGGGATATAAAAGCCAATTTCTTGCACAGATTATTCAACAAATATGCCTTATGGGTACCTACCTGTGAGTCACTGGTCACCCAGGTATCCCAAAGCAGATCTTGGGCGACGGAAATACATAGTTCGTTTACATAAACATAGTAAGTATGAGTTTGCATAAAGAAGATGTCCAGGGCACTTAGAAGGTTTACTAGAAGGACCCAGTTGAAATCACGGAGATGGCAGACTGAGAAAACAGCCCTCCCTTTGGGAGACAAGACTGTCACAGGCAGAAGGGGACACTGAGGCAAGGCTGCTGCCCTCAGAGCAACGGGCCAGGGCGCCCGAGCCCAGGCAGAGAGGTGCAAGGGGACCAGGGGGCGCGGGGTGGACACGCAGCTTCCTGCTGGCTCTGAGCAGGGGAGGGAGGAAGCCAGCGCCCTCCCGAGGGCGGCTCTGGCCGCCGTGGGGAGAAAGGGCAGGCGGCGTCCGCGGGGGGACGGGGACCACGCACGTCTGGGGCTCGCCCACAGCGGGTTTCCAGCTTGAATGACCCAAGTGGACGATGGGCTGCTGACGGAGATGGGAAAGAGGAGGGGCCGGGGTCGGGGGCACAGCTGAGGTCCAGGGCGAAGTCGGCAGAGTGCATGGAGGTGCCGCCGGGGAGCGTGGGCAGGGTGTCTGCAGCGCCACAGCAGTACCTTCACGTGTCTTCGGTGGGTTAAGCCTCATTTTTTACTGCTCTTGTAAAGCTTGTATTTTATTCTTTATGGAGAAGACAGGTGCACATGGCCTAAATCTAAACTGGTGACAATGGTTCCAACTTCAAACTGGGATTCTTAAAACACAGTATGAAACATTAAGTAATCTAACAACAAAGAAAGGAGAGACCTGAAAAACACTAGGTTAATTGTACAGCCTGACAAAAGTCCTGTCTCCCCCAAGTTTTTCTTCCGTGGGGACGGGCCCAAACACGAGGACAGCCTGAGCTGGGCAGGAGGTGTGACCCGCTCCACGCGGCGTGTCCAGAACAGGGAGTGATGAGGCGTAGCCGGGGATCGGGGCCTTCTTGTTGGTTGTCCTGGTTTCTGGTCTTTACCTGTCGTTACTCGAGTACTTGGAAGGTTTGACAGTCATGGAGACTGTCCCAAAGCCTCCCAATCTTGGGACATAGAGTTTGACGTATTTCAGTGAACCCGTCTCTCCTGGTAGTTTGCGGTGTTTCTTGCTCATTCTTTCCAGTTGTGTAATTGATCTTTAATACAATTAAAGTGATGGCACAGAAGAAACTGGGTGCCGCTGAATTTCCCCCTTTATAGTCCATTCAGGTCTCCTCTCAGAAAGGGTCCCCGTCTCCTGTGGCAACCAAAGACACGAGTGGAGACCAGTCAACCCCAGGAACTCAGGAGGAAGGGTGGCCTGCGGATGGGGGTCCCACCCTCGGGTGGCCAGGACGGAGCCTCCGTCTCGCGGGCACTTTCTTTCCCGGGTGGCACCTGGCAAGGACGGCGCCGACGGAGTCTGGCCCCGGTAGCAGAGAGACGCCCCTCGGCGGGGCCGGCGGTGGGGAGCGGGCCCCTCGGGCCGGTGATACCAAGTAGCGGCGCCAGGCAGCGGTGGAAGCATTTTGCTCCGGAGCCGCTGCAGCGTGGGGGTGACCGTGCAGCCGGGGCTCAGTTCCAGATGCAGCGGGGACGGGCGGGGCGGGGGGGCTCTGGCGATGGAGTGTCACTGCACAGACAGCAGGAGCTGGATCGGACTCACCCCCCCTCCCCATCGAGGAGAGTGTCCATCTGTCCGTGGAGCCAGGAGACACACGGAGGTCTCTGTGCTTGGTCCACGCTGCTCACGACCGCGGCCTGCCATCCGTCACGGGCCAGGCCGTCACTGCCTGGTCATCGCCCTGCCGACGCCGTGAGCTGTGTGCCCACGGGGACCGAGGCGCCTCCCCGTCGGCGCCGGACGCGAGCGTGGGGCGAGGGAGGGGTGAGGACCCGGCCCCGGGGCGCTGGGTGGGAGACAGGATCTGGGTGTGCACTGAGGCCGGCACCTCAGCTCCGCGACCCTGTTCCCGCGTCCTAACGTAAAGGAGGGTGCAGTAGAAAAACACGATGCCAACCACTTCGAAACTTTAAATTTTCTAGTAGCCACTTAGAAAATGGGTGAAATAACGTATTTTGCCCAATATATCCAAGACGTGTAAGACGGAGTCCTGAGCTATTCCACGCCCTCCTCACGCAGCCTTGGCAATCGGAGTGTGTTTTGCACTCAGCACGTCTCGGTGTGGACCGGCCGTGCTGAGCGCCTGCGGGCCACCAGGCTCCAAGGGCCGGTGCCGACGGAAGCACAGGCGGATGTGCTCGAGCGGCCCAGTGACCAGGTCACGGGCTAAACTACGGATGGGCGTTCCTAAGTGTTGGCCACTGGCGTTGACTGTTTATGAATAACTTCACGTCAAAGGGTTTTTTCTGTTTATCTGAATCCAACTTTTGCGTTACACGAGGCAAACCGTGTTCGTCTTTGGACACACAGGGCGATCGAGGCCAGGAGCGCAGCTCACACTGTTGGCTGGTGGTCTGGGCCAGACAGTGTGAGGCCCACGGGGCAAGTCAGCGGAAGGTGGACCCGGAGCCCTGGGCCGGTCCTGGCTGCCCGACTTCCCACTTCTAGACGCTTCGGCGCGCTTGCTTCTTGAGCTGCTGGTGTAAACTAAGAGGACATTAGCAAACGGTTCCAGCATAATCAGTTGATGGCAACAACTGGCAGACTTTGGAAGTTCTTAAATATGAAAAACAATGACAATTTATCTGCCCGAAGTTAATATCTACTCTCAAGGCTTATTACTCCTTTGAAGGTGACCATTTAAAATTTGCACAGGGACTTCCCTGGCGGTCCAGTGGTTAGGACTCCGCGCTCGCACCGCAGGGGGCGCGGGTTTGCTCCCTCGTCAGGGAACTAAGCTCCCACATGCCTCGCGGCCAAAAAATAAAATAAAATAAAATTTGTACAGAACTCGGTATTGTTTCCTCCCCGGAGGAATAAAGTTACTCCTGGCACATCCCTGTACCAAAAGCCCACCTACCATTTGAGTCTCTGCTCAGAGACTGGAGGGATTTTCCAGAGACTTCTCCTTCCTACCTCGCACCTGAGTGCTCTCTCCTGCCCCAAACTGAAGACCCAGGACAAGGGAGAAACTTCTTCCTGCTGATACTGGGATTCGCCCTCAGGGAGCACAGCCTCCGGCAGCGGCTGTGGGGAACACGGGGGCAGGCGCAGGGCCAGGGCCTGCGGGGGGCTGGGGGCAGCCGGTGCCGGGACCTCTGGCTTCCCAGGAGGGCCTGCAAGTCGTTCTGTAAACTGCGAAGAACAAGCAGTCCAGAGGCAGAGGTGACCCGGAGCATAGAAACCCGGGTGGAGTCCGCAGACTCAGTCCGTGGAGTGGGCATTCGGGAGCCCAAGACCCCAGCTGTCATGGGCTGTCAGTCTTTGCACGGGTTGCATGCCATCTTGAAAAACCTAATTCTAGTCACTTGCAAACTTTTAGAGATATACAGATACCATCATAAGAGGTCAAATTTCATTTCTCATCTTCCCGGGCATCAGTGATTTTCTCTCTAGAAAAATGAGATAAGCTTGCAATTACATAACTGTTGAAAAAATGTTTACCAGGCTCTAAGTGACATGTTTCTGCTTTTTTGTTTTACTGCCGTTTAAGAAATGCACGCATGGCATTTATAAAAATCAACGTGCAGAGAGGCTTATAAAGCAAGTCACGGCACAGCTCCTCTGCAGTCTTCCCCACGCCCCCGTCCTTCTACCTAAAGGAAAAAGCAAGCATTTTTTTCCTTTTAGTTTTGGACCTAAAATGCGCAAGATACCCCTCTGTCCGTGGCACGTAAGTATCTGCGCACACAGGGCTTCTCCCCGCAGCTCCCCACTCCAGACAGGGCCGCCGGGATGCTTACTGCGGGGGCATCACGTGCAGTGCTGTGGGTGTGAGTTGCAGAGATGGCGTCGGCCACCACTTCCCTCCACAATCCACGTCCCTGTGTGTGACCTTCCAGGCTGCCCTTTCTCTCTAGGCCAGAGGCCTAGGCAGTGCACGGTGCCCACATGTGGCCACTGCCCACGGTGCCCACATGTGGCCTCTCACCCAGTGACGGGCTTCTAGGTTCCCTGCAATGCCCTGCTGCCAAAACCCGTGCAGCGTCTTCGGAGGTGTCCCCGAGGCACCCAGGGGAGGTCTCTAGGAGCACGACTGCTCTCACACGTGCACAGCACACACACATGGGTCATACACGCGCACATCATACCTGTGCCCACACCGCATCTCACCAGGCAGTGCCAGCGGGCGGTCCGCAGTGGCCTTGCCAGCCCCCCGAGTGCATCCCCCCAGCACATCTGCTGCAGTTACACCCAACTCTATACAGTTCTCGGGGTATTTATCTTGTCTAGGAAGCCTCTTCTGATTAACATACTGTGGATGGTAGCTTGTTGGCAGGTCCTCTCCATCCCCTGCTGCCTCTATGTTTGATTCAGTTATTCCACAGAATAACTAATTGAACCGAGTTCCCGTTACATTGCCAAACACAGCTGTAGCTTCCGGGGAGTCATCAGCCCCCCGTCCTCTGGAGCTGCAACGACCAAGTGGCTCTGCATCTCCTCTGCCAGAGGCCAGCAGCCCTGAGAACGGGGCAGCAGGATAAGAGCCACTAGGGAGTCTCAGGTGGGACGGTCCGACCAGAATCCTGACGGAGGGTGGGAGGGCGCCCCGGGAGTGCCTGGAGGGAGCTGTGGGCGGAGAGCGCTTTGCGGCCAGGAGGTCACCAGTCCCAGAGTCGTGGCAGAGTCGGGTCGGCGGGGAAGAAGCAGCCCAGGCCACCCAGGCTGCTTTGGGTTTTACGCCCGAAGAATGAGAGGCTGCTGGGAGGAAGTGACCTTAGACTTTTAAATGCACCCCGTCGCAAAGAGACCACAGACGGCTCTTGTAACACAAAGGCCATGGACAAAGGTGGCTTTGCAGGGGTGGGGTGGGGAAGGGGCCATCCCTGTGTGCGTCCAGTGGGGCCTGTCAACAGATGGGATGTGGCTGAGAGACCACGAGAAGACCGGGTCCGAGGCTGGGGTCTGAGTGAGCGGAGGCCCAGGGCTGCAGGGGGGCCGGGCGGGGAATCTGTGGGGACACCCCCTGGGGCGCTATGATGCACGGGAGACGGCAAGCTGGACACAGACGCGGACGTGCTCAGGATACGGGTGGCACTTGTAGGCTGGAGAGTGGCCGAGGAGACGGAGAAGGAGCCCCAGTGAGACGGAGGGGACCCCTGGACTTGGCCCCGGGCCGGACCCGCCACCTCCCCTGCTGGGTGGAAGAGGGGCAGGCCAGGCAGGGGGCTGCGCTGACCTTCTCCCCCCAGAGGACCCGGGCTCCCTGCAGGGTGAGCCGTCACCCCAGCTCTCAGGGTCTGGGGTGGAGGGGGTCCTGCCCCTCGGTCCTCTGCTGGGAGGGGCCACGCCCACACCGTCCCCTGCCCCCCTGTCCCCTCGCAGGTGTGCCGATGCCCACAGCTGCTCTGCTGGGCCGCCCCCTCGCCCGGGGGCCTCTGCTGGGGGCCTGTCGCCCCTCCCCGGCGCTCTGCTTCCTTTGTGTCTTTTCCGTCAGCTGCTTTGGCCGGCTGGTCCTCAGGTTTGCAAACTTACCTCCAATCCCTCCCCACCAGGTCCCCCTCCCCCGCCCCGCCATTGGCCACGCCCCGCCCCGGCCCCCACTCACCCCCCCGCGTCGCCTTGGCAACCACGCGGGGCCCTCAGGCTAGGGGCGGCGCGGGCGTGTGGCGGGCGGTGGGGGACCTTCTGGGAGCAGCGAGCGAGGCAGCTGCAGGTCTGCGACAGGTGAGGGGGGAGGGGGCCCCGGGCCACCTGCAGCCCGGGCCCCGCGGCCGCACCCCTACTTCTCCCCCTCCCCCCACTCCGGGGCCTCCCCCTCCCCCCCTCCCGGGCCTCACCTCCCCCCGCTCCCGGGCCTCCCCCTCCCCGCCTCCAGGGCCTCACCTCCCCCGCCATCCCGGGCCTCCTCTGCCCTCCCACCAGGGACGTCTCCCCCCCACACTTTACTGAATGTGTTCTAACTACTGTGCTAAATGTAGGCAGTCGAGCAACAACAGCTGTCACCTGTCTAATCCCCGCCCTCTTGGGGTACACCGTTGAATCGGAGAAAGATTAATAAAAATCACAAAGGAAACGTAAACTCTGAGAGGAACAGATAAACACCGCCCAGGGGAGACACTCCGTGTGGTCAGCAGTTCTGGTGCGGCCCGGGGGGCCCTCGCCTGAGCCGTCGGGGAGCGTCACCTGCAGAGCAGGTGGGGTGAGGAAGGAACCGCGCCCCCCAACCCCGGGGGAAGCGGCTGAATGAGGCGGTGTGGTGAGCAGGGTGGGCTCAGGGCAGACAACAGGCGAGGCCGCAGCCTGAAGAAATTGACAAGGACAGAAATCGTACAAAGAATGTTCTCTTACTGCAGTAGAGGGAAGTTAGGAGTTAATGACAAAGTACTGATAAATTCACAAATATGTCAAAATTAAATAAGACACTTCTAAATAGCCAAGAGATTAAAGAAGAAATCAAAAAGGAGGTTAGGAAATATTTTGAGATGAATGAAAATTAAGGTTCCACACACCAAAATTTATGGGATGCAGCCAAAGCAGTGCTTAAAAGGAAATTTATAGATGTAAACACCTATATTTTAGAAAAGAAGGTAGGTCTCATGTCAACAACCTAACCTTCCACCTCAAGACACTGGATAAAGCCAAGAAAATGAAACCCAAAGCTAGCAGTAGGACGGAAATGATGAGGATTAGAACAGAAATAAATGAAAGAGAGAATAGGAAAACTCTAGAGAAAATCAACAAAACCAAAAGCTGGCTCTTTGAAAAGATCAACAAAATTGACAAACCTTTAGCTTGACAGACTAAAAAGACAGAAGACTCAAATTAGTAAAATCAAGAATAAAAGAGAGGGCATGACTGCCAACCTTGCAGAGATAAAAAGGATTGTAAGAAAACACTCTGAACAACATTGCTGACTAATTACACAACCTGGATGAAATAGTCAAATGCCTTAAAGACAAAACTACCAAAGGTGATTCAGGAAGAACTAGAAAATGTGAACAGAACTGGTAGAAGTAAAGAAATTAATAATCAGGGGCTTCCTTGGTGGCGCAGTGGTTAAGAATCCGCCTGCCAATGCTGGGGACATGGGTTCAAGCCCTGAAAACACTCTGAACAACATTGCTGACTAATTACACAACCTGGATGAAATAGTCAAATGCCTTAAAGACAAAACTACCAAAGGTGATTCAGGAAGAACTAGAAAATGTGAACAGAACTGGTAGAAGTAAAGAAATTAATAATCAGGGGCTTCCTTGGTGGCGCAGTGGTTAAGAATCCGCCCGCCAATGCTGGGGACATGGGTTCAAGCCCTGGTCCGGGAAGATCCCACATGCCACAGAGCAACTAAGCCCATGCGCCACAACTACTGAGCCCACGAGCCACAACTACTGAGCCCGCGAGCCACAACTACTGAAGCCCGTGTGCCTAGAGCCCGTGCTCCACAACAAGAGAAGCCACCGCAATGAGAGACCTGCCCACGGCACTGAAGAGTAGCCCCCACTCACCGCAACTAGAGAAAGCACACGCGCAGCAATGAAGACCCAACGCAGCCAAAACATAAATAAATAAAATAAATTTTTAAAAAAAGAAATTAATAATCAAAAATCTCTCACAAAGTAAAGCCCAGGCCCAGACAGCTTCACTGAGGAATTCTACCAAACATTTAAAAAGGAATTAACACCAGCCCTTCACAAACTTCCAAAAAATAGAAGAGGAAGGAACACTTCCCATTCCATGAGGCCAGAATTACCCTGATACCAAAACCACACAAACACATTTCAAGAAATCTACCCAGCGATATCTCTTAATGGATATAGATGCAAAAAACTTCAAAGAAATATTGGCAAACTGAATCCAGCAATACATGTAAAGGATTATACATCATGACCATGAGGAATTTATCCCAGAAATGCAAAGTCGATCTAGTAACAAAAATCAGTTAATGTAATAGACCATATCAATAGAATACAGGACAAAACCCCCATGATCATTTTCAATAGACCTAGAAAAAGCATTTGACAACATTCAACTCCCCTTCATGACCAAAGTACTTAACGACTAGGAATAAAAAGGGATTCCTCAACCTGATAAAGGGCATCAAGGAAAACAAACAGCGAACATGTCCTTAATGGAGGAAGGGGCAAGAGAAACGTGTTCCTCCTCCCCGCTTCTGTTTAACATCGTCCTGGCGGTGCTAATCAGGGCATTAGGCAAGATGATGGGCGGGGGAAAGCCATCTATATCAGAAAAGAAGAAGTAAGACTATTTCTGTTTGTAGATGACATGATCTCACATATAGAAAATCCTAAGGAACCCATCCCCGCCCCCCAAAAAGAACAAAACAAAAAAACTATTAGCACTAATAAGTAAGGTCAGCAAGGCTGAGGGATACACAATCAATACACAAAAATCAATTGTACTTCTACTCCATAGCAATCAGCAGTATCATCAAAGATAAGCAAATACTTTGGAAGGGATGTAATCAAAGAAGGGCAAGGCTTGCGCCCTGAAACGATGCACTCTCGGTATCACCAGCCACCAGGGAAATGCCGGTCAAACCACCGAGAGGTACCACTTCACACTCGCTAGGAGGGCTGTCCTCAGGACCACGGAGGGTGAGCTGGCAAGGCGCGGAGGAATCAGAGTTCTCACACTCTGCTGGTGGGGACGTAAAATGAACACAGCCTGGCATTTCCCCCAAATGCTAAACACAGCAACTGAACGCAGTTCCAATCCTAGGTGTGTACTCAAGCAAAAGGAAAACAGGTCCACACAAAAGCTTGTGCGGAAATGTCAGAGCACTATTCAGATTAGCCAAAGAGAGGAAGCAACCCAAACGTCCTTCAGCTGATGAGTGGATAAAGTGTGGCCTCTCCATACAATGGAATATCATCAGGCGATGAAAAGAAATGAAATACCGATGCATGCTGCAACGCGGTTACGCCTTGAAAACATGGTGCTAAGTGAAAGAAGCCAGTCACCGAGGACCACATATCGTGTGATTCCATTTATGTAAAATGTCCAGAATTAGCAGATCTGTACGGACAGAAAGTAGACTAGTGGTTTCCCAGGGTTGGATGTTAGGGGTGATGGTGAAGGGGTGTGGGTTTCTTTCGGGGGTGATGAAGATATTCTAAAATTAGTTTTGGTGATGGTTGCCCGACTCTGAATACACCAAGGCACCTGAATTGTCCACTCAGCGCGGCGAACGGTGTGAGAGTGAATTGTCGCTCAGTAGAGCTGTGGTCAGGGCCGGGCGCTGACCATTGCACCTGTCCAGGTAAGAGGTGGTGGGATCTTAGAATTAAGTGGACTCTCAGGGAAATATTCGAGGGATTATTTTTTAAGAGGTAAAATTGACTGAACGTGATAACAGCAATCTAGATGGCTCCCAGGTTTCCGGTTTTCCAACCAATCACAAAGAGAGTGTCCTAAAGTGATTACAGTGCTCTTCGAGCTGTGTGTCAGCAGCCCTGGGGAGAAGGGCTCCCCGGCAGGAGAGACCACACCTGAGCCTGCCTTCCTGGGAACTGGTGCTTTCCTCCCCACTGAGGCCTCCAGGCGCTGCCTTTCTCAGCATTACTGTGCGCGGCTAATACTTAACCGCCTCTGCCTAAAACCCTGCAGTGCCTTCTTCCTTGCCCGCCCGCTGGGCCTCAGGCTGGCTCATCTTCTCTGCTCCTTGGCTTGCTAAGCTCGTTCCCGCTGCAGGGCCTTTGTGCGGGCTTCCCTCAGCCCCGTCCCTCTCAGGGGGCCGCCTGTCCGCGCTCACATCACCCTGCTTTCATTCTGGCGGAGCCGCCTCTGTCCCCGCTTGTCTGTTCCATCCACGTGTGCGTCTGTTTCTCCACGGGGGCGCAGACGCCACAGCACCTGGACATGCGCCTGGCACCTGATAGATTTCTAACAAGTATATTTTGAATGAGTGAATAAAAGGAAAGAAATGGTGGGTTTGGGTGAGCAGGGTCCTCGGAACGTGCCTTTCAAACTTACATGTGCACAGCGGTCACCTGGAGAACTTACTGAAATGCAGACTCGGGTCCATTTGGGGTGGGAGGGTCCAGGATTCTGGGTTTCTAGCAAGTCCCAGGAGCTGCTGGTCTGGGGCCCACACCTGGAGCCAGAGGTCGTGGACACAGGGCCTGGGCGCCCGTCAGGGTCCCAGGTGCCCCTCCAGCCCACCTCCTCCCTCGTTCTTTGCGGGCTGTGTGCTTGCATCCTTGGACATAAGTCTTCCTTGTGAGGATGGAAGTGACTGCTGGTGAATTTCACTGACGTTGATCGTTTTCCTTTCTGGATCCTTGGATGTAGGCCAAAGAAGGGCGAACAGTTGAGCTGGAAACTGAAAATGCCTTTCTTCACCTGAAATTGGCAGAGGTAATATTTTTACATGTCTTGGGATTGAGCTGAACTATGTCCAGCGCCCGCGTCTGTTTTCAGTCTCTGCAGAAGAAAGCAATTGAGGTGCTCTTGTGCTTCTCCTTCTCCCCACCCAGTGAGGACCCTTTAGTCGAAGTTTAAAGTATCTTCTTCTACTGAACCAGCTTTGGTTCTAAGTTCCTGTTATCTCTGCTCACAAGTATTTAGTGAGGAATAAATTAATGAGGTACCTGTGCTTTTCAAAATAGCTTCATTGAGGGATAACTTAGGTACCAGAAATTCACTCAGGTTAAGCGTACGGTTCGGTGTTTAGTAAGTTTGGGGTTGCATATCCCCGCCACTGCAAAATCAACCGTGGAACTCTCCCTTCGCCCCTAAAGATCGACCTTTGCATGACTCTGCTCACGTCATCTGGCCACCTCACCAAAAGAAGAAACAGGTCGGGGGAGGGCCTCAAAGACACCTCTGCCCACCTTCCCTTGCAGGTTAGTTCTTCACTTTGAAAAACAAGGGGACACAGACGGGGAACGTTCGGTGGATAGTGACTCGTTTTATTTGTACACGATTCGCCGTTGCTGGCCTCCGCTCAGCTGAAAAGTGACCCCCAAAGATATCGGGTCCCAATTCTGGACGCTGTGGATGTGACCTTCTCTGGGAAAAGGGGCTCTGCAGACGTGATTGAATTTGAGGTGGGAGCCGCTCCTGGGTTATCCAGGTGGGCCCTCAGTGCCTTCCCGAGTGTCCTTATAAGACAGAGGCAGCCGGCAGCCTGAAGACGAAGCCGGGAGGGGTTTGAAGGCGCTGACCCAAGACGGGCTGACTCACACACGTGCAGCGGTGGCGTCGGTGACCCCAGGGGCTGCAGAGGCGGGACGCACGCCCGAGCCTCGGAGGCGAGGCGGCTGCACCCACACCTGGCTCTTGGCTCTCTGGCCCCCGGGACGGGGAGAAAGCACGTCTGTCTGCTGTCTCAGCCTCCCAGGTCGTGGCGCTTTAGTGCAGCTGCAACAGAAGAGGAACGCGCCGCCGTGGGGCTCCCCCCCTCTAAACTCGGCCCCGGAGGCGCCTCCTGAGACCCTGCTGGTGGAGGCGGCCTTCAGACTCCTCGCCCCCCTCGAATCACCCTGTCGAGTTTCAGCGACAAAAATCGGTGCACTACATTTGCCTATTAGTTTAGGGCTGTTCCTACCACCTCTCAAATTAAGTACATATTAATTCATTAGCTCATTTTTAAGCTCGCGATTTTCTGGCACTTCGGGCACATTTATGACATGACCCGTCTCAGCCACCAGCCTGGACCTGAGCTGCCGGAAGGTGACACCCGGAACTCACACCCCTAGGGCGCCTCACAGCCAGTGAGGCTGGCGTCCCGGACCCAGGCCACCTGCCGGCGCTGGTCACTCTACCCAGAATCCCTTGTGGCTGTAGCTGCTGACCCCTTAAACTTCCAGCCCGTGTTCTGGGGTTTTCACGTCTGTCTGCAAGGTTAGCGCAGACAGGGTAGATCTGTTCAGGCCTGTCTGTGATGTCCTACCGGTGGGGGTAGCTGTGAAATGCCAACCATTTTTCCAAGCATCACTGAGACCAAGAAAAATGTTGGTTTGACGTTTAAGACCGTTAGCTATAGAATATGCCAGATGAAGTCTGCAACATTTGGGGCATTTGTATTCTAAGTCCCTGTATTCTTTTTTGATAATTAAATGACAGAAAGTCTTCCTGTTTGTGGCCCACACCCCCTGCACCCTCCCAACATCCAACACTCTTGCCTCAGCTCCTCCGAACCGCAGTGGAAGCGGACGGTGTGTGTGTGGATGGCGTGTCCAGCGCCGAGGCCCCTGCCACGAAACGGGGTTCTCGTTTTCACCCCCAACCGTGCAGCCCAGGGACCGCTGCCGTCCTGACCCTAAGATAATGTCGCTGGTTACTGCAGCCCTTCCTGCCCGCCGACCTCCCCAGGGCGGCTCTTCCTGCCTGGGACTAAGACGCCTGTTTTCCGTTTCACACTTGCCTAAAGTAAGTCCAGGACCCCTTGCCCGAGTGACGGTGTTTGTACTCATCCAGCCTGATTCCTGCCTCTCCCCGGTGTGCGCCCTCCATGAGAAGCATCTGAAATCTTTTCCGCTCTTCTCCAATCTCGGCTCGCCCAGCCACTGCCAAGTATCCCCTCCTCCTGGCAGAGACGCTGGCCTCCTGTTGCAGAGGCGGGCTTCCTGCCTCGCCAAGGTCAGGACAGCTGTGTCAGCTTGCGTCCCTGGGGCGCTGGGGTGGGCGTGCCCTTCCTGCTGGGACCAGCCTCCCACCCCGTAACCCCGGCTGCTCAGCTGCTGAGACCCGTCCCTCGGCAGGGGCTCCTGGCACAGGGGTCAGCGTCTGGTTCCTGTCCTAGCTCGGTCCTGGCTCCACCTTCACGATTCCACGTCCACTGTTCCAAGCGTGTGCCTTGGGCCCTCTGTCCTGGCCTCCCCCTGACGCTGGCATGATTTTGCGTGTCCCCCGCCTGCCCCCCCGGACAGTGTCACATGGCGTCCCTCCCCCCCATCACCACCCAGATGCCTCTGCTCTCTGCCCCTCCCGAAGATGAGAAGCGGGTTCCCGCTAATGAAGGGAGCGCGCATCCCGTATTGCATACGGCTTTTGAGCCGTGCATCTCAGTGCTGGGTACATGCTAACTCTGTCGTATTATGCAGCTGATGACACGATGGTGGGTGGTATTGGTAGTTTAACCAGGTGTTTTCACTGTACGGGAACATGTGGTTGCAGTTCTGGGGGAGAAACTGTAATGTTTACTGGCTTATAAGGATGTAGTGTGAGAGCATAAACACCTAGATAAATAGAGTGGGAACCAAACAAAATGAAGCAAAATCCCAAGCTCATTGCCTTTGCCCCAGTACCTTGTGGCATCTCCCCACCAGCGGCTCAGGCCAGAGCCTCATTCCTGTCCCGTCCCGAGGGTCTGATCCATCGATCTGCCCCCACTGTGATAGTCTGTCATCCAGGCCACCATGGACGGGCCTCTGTCTGTAGTCTGAGCGGTCTGCCCCTTCCCTCCTGTCCTCCCCACAAAACACCTGGAGTGGGCTTCCCTGGTGGCGCAGTGGCTGGGGGTCCCCCTGCCGATGCAGGGGACGCGAGTTTCGTGCCCCGGTCCGGGAAGATCCCACGTGCCGCGGAGCGGCTGGGCCCGTGAGCCGTGGCCGCTGAGCCTGCGCGTCCGGAGCCTGCGCTCCGCGACGGGAGAGGCCACAGCGGTGAGAGGCCCGCGTACGGCAAAAAAAACCCAAAAACACCTGGAGTGATCTTTTTGAACATGGACCGGGGCTAGCAGTCCTCCGCTGGCTCGGCACCATTCTTCACAGGGAGAAGGCACGTCGGTGGAGACGCACGCGCTCGGCCGAGACGCACGCGCTCGGCCTCGACGCAGCTCTGTTGCGTTGCCCAGGTAGGAAGAATTTCCCCGGAAGTCAGTCTCCATTTACACCATGAATGTTGGTGTTCAGGAGTGAGAGTGATTATTTTCCGGTGAAATGTGTAAGTCATGCCTGTCAAAATACATCTACTCTGTATTTATTTATTTTTATTGAAGTCTAGTTGATTTACAATGTTGTGTTCATTTCTGCTGTACAGCAAAGTGATTCAGTTATGCATATATATATACATTCTTCTTTTAAAAATATTCTTTTCCATTATGGTTTATCACAGTAGATCTACTCTTATGGAATTAAAAGAGGCCTTAATTTTAGGAAGTAAAGCCCCTCCGCGTATTAGATATAGATTTTCCATTCCAAGTGACTGATCTGGCCTCGTTTATTAAATTATAAAATTGTTACCATTTTTATAATCAATTGTAGATGGAGTTCACTTTGGGAGTTCTTTCTAAAACTACGTAGAAGGCTAAGCCTCAAAACATGACTGGGGTCCTGAGCAAAAATAGGAAGGAAAATGCATTTTGGCCATGAGGTGAATTGCTGCATTTACCTGCTTGTTGAATTTCATACATCGCACTTGCTCTCATTTTCATCTCTACGTCACATGGTAGAAAACTGGTTTGTATGTGTCGATTAAGTGGCATTAATACAGCGGGTCATCCAAGAAAGCAACACCTTTTAAACCACCGTGCCTTCTGGAAGAAGCTGGAAAACGATCTACACAATCCACTGGCAGATCTCCAAGGTGGATGCTTTTAAGAGCATTTTTCACCTTTGGTTACAAACAATGTGACCAGGGTAAAGATTAGAAGGACCAAAAAAAGATAATTATTACAACAATAGAAACACCATCTGTAAACAGGATTAATTTGCCCTTAGGGCTGATTTGTTCTGGGTTCCCACCCCTGGCCCGCAGGAACTGCTTTCGTATAATTAGAATGGGTTTATATAGAATTAATTCTTCATCCTCTTCCACCTGGGTAAAATTAATCCATCACCGAATAAAGTACATAACTTTATCTGCATTCCGCATAGTAAAAATGCTTTAATTCAATTTAATTTTGATGTTTTATGAAAATGTTTCCCAAACATACTAAAGTGATCTCCATTTTACAGCAAGACAAGGCTTAACAAAAGAGACAAAGAACATCTATTTAAGTTCAGTTAAGGTTTCATGAGTTGAGTGTGTGATATTAAACGGTAGTATCTCCGTTCTTTCATTCCATGGACCTGTCCTCAAGCCAAAAATCCTTCAAGTAATTTCAGGAAGAAGAAAGAGTACCGTACGTGTCGGATGCTAGTTTGTTGCGCGGCTGCGCTGTTCCCAAAGGTCTCTGGAAACTAGTGTGTGTTTATGTGCCCGGAACTCCATTGTGCACATTTATATCCCTGGCTGCATTGTTCTCCCCGTGGCCTGCGATCAGCGGCTCCCAGGCGGTGGTCTGGGTAGTAGATTAGAGCCTTGTTCCCAGGAGGGGAGGGCGGGCGTCACAGGAAGTAAACAGCAGGTGGAAAAACGTCCTAGGCGAGCTCTTCACCGTGGGATGAGCCGTGCTTCCCAGGGACACGGCTGACAGACTTGACCTTCTTAAATACTCCAACTATGTAAGTACGCAAAATCGCATGTGCTGCTTTGTAAAGCGCAAAGCCCGGCTCTCCTGGCTCAGAACGTCTGAAGTGAGCCCGGGCAGGTACGTCACGGAAAGCCTCGGCCGGCAGCAGCGCGTGTGTCCGCGAGTGAGATGCCGGCTTTGAACAGATTTAGTCCGGGACGAACCCATGTCGGATGTGTGGAGGCTGCGTCCTTGTTTTACAGAAGCTCTGATGATTAGCGGTCACACGCACTGTACTAGTCGCGCATGTTCTTGTTGTGTAGACGCTGAACAAGGCATACGGGCGCTTCACGCCTCTGCTCGGGGGCTTGTCAGGAGCTACCGGTGTGAGCGTTGCCACTGTCCTTCTGAGACAGGGTCCGGCAGCGCGGCTCCACCACAGGCCTCTGCTACCTACGTAAGCCGGGCACCCTGACCGGAGACCGTCGCTGCGCGCGGAGGCGGGGGCCCCGCAGCCCCGCCGGCCAGGCTGCCTGGAGCGGGCGCGCAGCTCGCGGCGGGGCCGAGTGCGGCCTCCCGGCGTGGGAAGCGCCCGCCGCCCTCCTGCCCTCCCCGCGCCCCCGAGAGCGATGCTCCTTTTCCCTGGGGGATCTCAGGAGGGCCTCCGTGACCTCGAGCTGCGGCTGCTCCGGGCCCGGAGTGCGGGGCCCCCCGAGCATGTGCGAGGGCTCCGGCTCCGTGGAGTCGGCTCTGCCTTCGCTCTGAGAGCCCCCCCGCCCCCCGCTCACCCAGCGCGCATCGTGACCTGCAACTCCTGGACCTCAGGCCCGCAGGCGTAACCGCCCCCCACCTGGCGCCCCAGGACTCCTCCGCGGGCTCCCCCGTCCACACCGTGGGGCGGCTCGTGAGGATGGGGTGGGCGTCCACGGGCCACGTCCTGAGACGCGTGTCCTGCGACGAGGCCGACACGTTGCACTTCGAGCGGCCTGGGTGCCGAGGGCCCCAGAAAACATGCAGACGAGACTGTCGATCTTCCTCCTGCGGGATCCCAGAGACCCCATCCCCCGGAGAAGCCTTAAGAGCCTGTAAATAAATGGGTGTAATTCATGCATCCAGTTTTCAAAGAGGAGGAGGAGCTGTATTTCACCACGAGTTGAAGCCATCAAGGATGGCTTCTGAGCGCGAGGGGAAAAAGTGGTCACTGGAAACCGCAGGGGGTTTTGAGAATAAAAATATTCTCTTGTCCCGGGGCTTCCCTGGTGGCCCAGTAGGTAAGACTCCGCACTCCCAACGCAGGGGGCCCGGGTTTGATCCCTGGTCGGGGAACTAGATCCCGCATGCCGCAACTAAGTCTGCATGCTACAACTAAGAGTCCGTGTGCCGCGACTAAGACCCGGCACGGCCTAAATAAATAAATAAATAAATAAATACGTATTTTAAAAAATATATATTCTCGTTTCCTTTTCTGGTATTCAATTTTAAAGATATATAATAGATGTAGAGTGTCTGGTCTTCTACCAGGCACTGGAAAAAGTCTTACATGGAACAGAATATTTATGGACAGATGTCAGTGTAAGAGCTGAGCACCGTCTCTTACGGGCGAAGCTCATTGCTCGGCACACGTATGTGGAGGCGGGTGACGCGCGGGGAACGCGATCCCTTCCCGCAAGGAGCCCCCGCCCACCCGGCCAGCGATCCGGGCACGGGTGACAACAGGGTGAGGCTCCTAGGCGCGCCGTCTGGGCCCCTGATGCTCTGGGTCCTAATTGCATGTGACTTGATGGAAATAAAAAGGCAGCTTGAGTCTGTTTGAAGATACAAGCGTGAAAGGAATAGATAGCAAATATGTTGAATATCAAACTAGTTCAACAGGTTAGAGCGGCAGCCTCCACTGACTGGTCCCCGAAAGGCCAGGTGCACAGGTGCCGGAGAGAGAATGCGGTCGCGCCAGCAACGGTGGCACTGCGTGAGCTGCAGTCAGTTTTTAAGTAGAAATGAACACGTTGGGACTGACATCGTCACCACCATCCGCGCTGTTGTCGCCAGTTGCGGCAAAAGCCCAGATGCCAAGCTCCCTCTGGGGTCGCCGTCCCTCGCCCTCCGGCTTCTCCCAGCGGCTTCTGGCTGCCCAGGTGCAGGTGGCGTGAAGGCGGCCGCCCCCTCCCGGGAGATGGCCCCCGTCACTCCACAGGTGTCGTAGCCTCCCAGGTCACCGGACGTCGCCCACCCGTCCACTGTCTCCCAGCTTCCCTCGCCTTGTCCCTCGCCTCCTTTCCCTAAGGCCCTTCTGTCCTGCGAGTCCGCGCGAGCTGCCGTCCACACAGCCCGGACTCTGGCCTGGGGTGGCGGCAGGCTTCTGGCAGGTTTGCCTTCCGCTGCTGCGGTGCCTCCTGCTGTCCCGGGGCGTCTCCATAGCCTGGGGGACGGGGCAGGAGCCGACGGCTCCCTCGGGTGGGCCCAGAGTTCCCTGGGCACCGAGGGCGCAGGGTGCCCGTGGCGGCCCTGCCGGGCACTGGTCCTGCACTGGTGGCTGCCCAGCGAGCTAGTGGTTTGCCAGCTGCACGGACAGAAGGATATACGAGCGCCAGCGGCGGGGGCAGCCTCTCTCGTCTGCCCCTCGCCGTTACCCGCAGCTAGAGACGTGCTTCTCATCCCGGACATGACGCTTCAGGAAGGACACAGACGGGCTGGGTTGATCTTAGCCGTCTCAGGACGATGGTGGACGCGGCCCAGAGCAGTGAGGGCCCGCGGGGCGAGCGGGGAGTGTGGTGTCTGGAGGGCGCCGAGCAGTTTCCGACAAGCTGGCCTGTGGAAGAGGAAGAGGCTCCTGCGGTGCACGGCCCCAGGGTCATCGGAGGGCAACGGGTAAAAGATGTCAGCGCGGCCCCGGGAAGAACCGTGGAGCGGCGAATCGCAGCTCGCCCGGGGACAGTAACTTCCCCGTCGTCAGATCTGCCCCCTCCCCTCCCCCTCCCCTCCCCCTTTCCCCACCCCTCCCCCTT
>NC_041223.1:1757441-1775868 GCF_002837175.3 Physeter macrocephalus | reverse complement strand
CCTCCCCCCTCCCCCTCCCCCTCCCCCCTCTGCCCCCAGCACGCGGTGGGGGCTCATCCCTGTTGCTGTGCTTGGTTACATCTTCATCGTCCTGACGGGCCCTCCCGTCCCTGTCAAATTTCCACGGAATCTTCAAATTCGGAAGTTTGAGGGTTTAAAAAAATATTGTACCCATCACGATAAGAAAATTTCTTTTGATTGGGGCATTTTGGATTATGTTTTAGAAAATCAGCAGAATCCAAGTTGTTTTTTAACTTTAATTGACTTGTTTGTTAAAAGACTTCATATCATTAAATCTGCTGAGAACGCCAGTGAACTGTTTTGTGACACTGTAGCTCTTGGCTCCCACGTTGTTTTTCTTTCCAAAAGTCTAAAGAGAGTTTGCGTTTGTACTGGGCGGGTAGCACAGCACTTCATCTCAACGTGCAATCGAATTCCACACTTCAGCGTTTTGGATTCAGCCTATGAATAAAATCAGTCCCAGCTGGAGGGTCCGGGTCCCGCCCTGGTTCTCAGGGACTGCGGTCAGTGTTACCCATTTGCGTTTCTCATTTACTTTGCACCTGCTTGTTTGATAATCAGCTGTGCGGGAACAGATTCCTGGCTTGTGTGAGAGCCTTTGGGAGGGCTCATTCGGGTCTCAGACATAAGCTTTCTAGAACGAATTCTCGATCGTCCCTCCGGTGGCCTTGAACGCGACAAGCCCTGTGCTGCCTCGGAGCCTCAGCACACGCCCCTCCCTGTCCCGATGCTCCCCCCACCCGGCTGGCTCACCTGCCCCCGCTCACGGTAAGCATCACGGGCTCAGGAAGACCGCTCCTGGTGTCCAGTCTAACGAGGACACTCTCTCATGCCGTCTCACCGTATCTGTATTTTTCTTCGAGGTTCTTCGTAGTATTTCGTATGATTCTTTTGTTAAATTTGTCTGTGTCGCCAGATCTTGAGGCTGGTCCAGGCAGGCTGACGTCTCTTCTGTTCACCTGGAGACGCCACTAAGGGTGTGGCACAGACGCCTCTCCAAACATACTCGCCACATGAGTGACTGCAAAGATGAAACGCACATTTCTAGCTTGTTCTGTTTCCGGGCAGATTACCCTCAGAGACTGAGATTGTCTTTGCCAATAATTTACTTAACCCAGGTTCACTGTGGGAATGAAAATAATTTCATAAGCCCATAGCACACAGGATAATGTCTCTTAAAAAGCCAGTAAGGGAGTAACACACTGCAAACAAATGACAGATTGATCACACATCGTTCCAGGCAAGGGGGATGAAAGAAAGTGCAGATTGAAGTGAGCCTTTCTAGAAGCTGGCTCTTGGGAGGGGCAGCCTCACCAACCACACGCTGATCCAGCCGCCGCCGCAAACCCAGAGTCCCCGTGGCTGGAGGCAGCCTTCACCTCGGCGGGAGCTAGTGCCCCGAGGTCTTCCGGGGCTGGGTCAGCGAAAGGCCGCCTGCCCAGAAGGGACACACTCGGATGGTCCCAAGTGTCCCCTCCCCAAAGATGCTGCCTCCTCTGTTTTTACGGAGAAGAATCCCCCGCAGGGGCCCCTCGGCTGCTGGATGAGTGACAAGATGATAGGACAGCATCTTGACACAGCTTACCTCATCCTTGCAGCAAAACACCTCACTTCTAGAAGCAGCTTCATTCTGGGATCAAAACAACTTCACTCTTGAAAACAGTTTCATTTTTGCCCTCAGCGAGTGGCGTTGAGATCATACCAAACCAGTATACCACGGCTCATCCCAGGGCCCTGGCCCGTCTCACCCGCACCGTGACAGACAGATTTCCATGGAAACAAGACACGAGTCACGGGCCGAAGGTGTGACTCTTGTCACTTTACTTCTCCAGGATGGTTGAAGCTTTGCTCTTTCCTGCTGTAAAGTTCTACGTCTAAAAGGGGCTTTGCTAGAATCAAGATTTAGTTTCTCAAATATGAACCATTTTGAGGAATTGAAAATTGTTATAATACCAAGCATGGCTTTTACAGACTGTGGGCAGAGAAAGACTTGGATTTTTTTTAAGGTATTAGAAGGATTTAAGGAAGAAGTTGTTTCAGTTTCCTTCAGTTTACTTCAAACTGATTCTCTGTATTTTACATTTTCTTCTCCTACTGATTGGTTGTTTTATATCTTTAAATCAGATTGACGGAAAGGACCTGTCCCTCATCACCTCTGTTCAGGGAAGGACGTTGCTATTCTTCCAGGAATGTCGGCCGAGCCTACTGCACAGTGCTCTGTGTTCACGTGGCGTGGGCTGTGCTTTATACCAGTTTGTTTCGGGAAATGATCTTCTCTTGCATAATGCCTGTAGAAGTGTTTTCCTTTACTGTAGTGAAAGTTCCTAATATTTTCTTGTTTTATGAGGAATTTAACCCAAATTTTAGATCTGCAGACTCAACGAATCATATAATTATAAGGCCCCTCTAGGACTAGCCTCCACACCAGCGCATTTGACCGACGGCAGACAACGAGACTTTAAAAAGATAAACGACTTGCTCAAGGTCACATAACTAGTTGGTAGCAGAATTGGAATTAGCAAAGAGGTTTTATACCAGTTCTGAAGAAATCTGTGGCTGTTCCTTATCCGGGGATCTTGAAGAACAGGGGAGCCTGCACACAGCTGCAGTCAGTCGGGAAGCTTCTAGGAGGCCCTGTTCAGCCTTAGGGGATGGCCTGAGGCCAAGCGAACACCACGGTCCGTGAGCAGGCCCGGTGTTGTCTGGTGTCTTGTCCCCTCTCAGCCACTGTGGAAATCTACCGGCATCTATTTCTGAGAATCATTTTCCCTTCTTACCTTTCTAAAAATTGAAGTATAGTTGACTTACAATATTATATTAGATACCATATGATCCAGCAATTCCACTCCTGGGTACGGGGAAAACAAAAACCTAGTTTGAAAACATACCTGCACCCCAATGTTCATAGCGGCATCATTTACAATAGTCAAGACATGGAAGCAGCCTGAGTGTCCACCGGCAGGGGAACGGATAAAGAAGACGTGCTATCTGTCTACATACACAATGGAATGCTGCTCAGCCCTCCTTACCGTGATCCACGCACACGCGTAGGCACGTGGAGCTGTGAGAGCGGACCTTCCCCCGACCACGTTCCTGGCCTCAGAGGGTATGGGAGGACATCTGGACGTGCAGGCACCCTTGCGCAGGGTCCCCTCTCGGTCGCCACCGCACCGTGAAAGCAGAAGGAACCAGGAGCTACATAATAACGTGTTAGAAACACACAAAAATATTAATAAATCTATTCTTCCAGCTGCTTAAAAAAAAACTCCAATAGGAAATGAACGTCACCCCTTGTGTTCTCTCATTAGTTTAGCAGTAGAACAGTATGACTTACTATTGCTACTTAAGTTAATTTAAAAAGAAGCTTGACAGGGAGATCACCTCTGTGCTTTGTGACCATGAGAGGGGTGGGATAGGGACGGTGGGAGGGAGGGAGACACAAGAGGGAAGAGATATGGGAACATATGTATATGTATAAATGATTCACTTTGTTGTAAAGGAGAAACTAACACACTATTGTAAAACAGTTATACTCCAATAAAGATGTTTAAAAAAAATAAAAAATAAAAAATAAAAAATAAAAAGAAGCTTGTTGTGTACCATACATGAGTGTCGTGAGCGACGTGCTTGGAACTAACCCTCTTGGCTGTCACCAGCGCTACACCAGCTTCTCCACTCTGAGGTCATCGTAAGAAATGTATTGGCGTCCTCTGGCACTTGGTGTCAGGTACCGTACGTGTGGTCTTTGCCTTACAACCGAAGCCAGGCAGCTGTGAGCAGAGGTAGACTGGGGTAGGTAGGGAGTGGATGTCACCTTCCTGGCCCTGAGGAGGACAGGGATGCAAGTGCAGAAGCAGCCATGAGTGAAAGGGCTGCTCCGGGCCGAGCCCCCGCCTCCCGTCCTACACGTAGCGGCTGTAAGGTGACAGACACCGTGTTCCCAAAGCTGAGAACCAACTAGTGAAGTGGATTTACCCTTAGGCAGAAATTCACAAGCAAGAGGAAGGAAGACGTAAACAAGCGCTAGCGTGTTGGTGGGTTTTCATCCACGGCAGGAGTCCTGGCGCCCGAATCGTCCGTCTCTGCCCAGCGGGAGCTGCCCCAAGCCCCGCCGCACGGGCACTGCCGTCTCCGAGTCTCAGGGAGAACCCTGCTGCTGTTGTGGGTTCACCGCGATCTCACGTCCAGCCACCACCTCCCCACCTGCTCGGGGTCTGCAGGTCACGCACTTTTATAGTAAATATCGTGGGTCTTTGGTTTTACCATCTGGTCGCTCTGTTTTTTGATGTGGAGATTTAGGGTGGTTCAAAGTCTGTGCCTGCATATTTATTTTAATAATGTCCAAACTTCTCTGAATCCATCACCCGGTATGGACCTGTCTGTATTTGCTCGCAAGAAGTCATTGGTTGGTTTTAGCTGTATTCTGGGGGGACTGAGTTTTTATACTCAACTTGGCTTTGCTGAGACTTATCCGTACCGGTGCAGGTGCCGGCAAAGGCGCGGTGACGCGTTGGAGGCCGTCTTCTTTGGGCCCTGGTACTCGACGTCCCCTCCTGGGAGGGGATCATCGCTCTAGGTCTGCAAACTCAGGGCCCATCACAGGAGAAAGATGCGCGACCCCGAAGGTGGTGCCGAGTGCAGCGAAGGGAGGACTCGGCTATCTGCGGTGACGTCACGCAGCGCCCCGCCCCGCCCCGTCCCGCCCCCGGAAGGTGGAGGCTACCTTTCTCTGCTGCACGTGGATCAGGGCTTGACTGAGGCCCACGGACCTTGGTGAGGGAGCTTTCCGGCGCTCAGCAAACGCTGAGACAGCCTGAGAGAGGCAGGGGTTGGGGAGAACCTGCAGGGGAGCCAGAGGCCTGGGCTTTCCTTCTGAATGTGGTTCACTTACCTCCGCGTGGCCTCAGATTTCTTTCTGGAAAATGTGGGATTTGGATTAAAGTTTACTTTTAGCTCTAAAACTTGATGACTGAGTTGATGGCAAAGAATTTTATGCCCCAGATGCTTTGAAAGCTTCCTAGGGAATTGGATACAAATAAGAAAATAGACGATAAAGCAGCTCACCGTAAGGGGAATAACCGTCATCGATTACTGGCTCTGAGCCAGGCACCCCTGTCGTGTTACTCCATCTGAGCCATTCCGCGAGGCGGAGGCTGTACGTGAGTTCTGGAAACCAACCCCGGTGTCCGGACCCACGGCTCTGCACAGCCCAGGTGCATCCTGAAAGGAAGGCTCTCTAGCGGTCAAAAGCCTGAGGATTTTGATAAAAGGGAGTCACTCTGAAAGGCCAAGGGAAAGACTCTTGTTTGTCTGTGGGATGTGCACAGGCAGGGCAAACACATTGAAGCTGTGTTTGGAAAATTAAACTCTGCTCTTGGAATCATCGCAGACGTTGTTTAAAATCTAGTGATCGTACCGTGAGATGACATTCTAAACGGTCGTAGGGAGAGTTTGGATTCAGCCTTGTTTTTATGGCTTTGTGTGTTCCTCATATGGTGTCCCTTGAGCTTTTGGGTGAGACCCTGTAAACCTTAGCATTTTTCGCTTGTTTTTCTTTATGGTTAAAACGTAGGCGTTTGAGGACATCAGTAAAACCCTTTGGGGTGTGTGTTCTGGGAGTTCGTCCTGAGGGTTACATTTTGGCCTGATGTTAAAGGAACAGCACCATAATTAGGCAACAGAAAAAGGAAAGTACTGCCCCGGGGGTGGTGGGTGGGGCGGGCCGGGACCCGGGCTGGTGGACAGAGTCCAGGTCCAGGAGCCCGCGGTCGGGGCCCGGCCTCTCACCTGCGTCAGAGCCGCGGTCCTGGTGAGCGTGTGAGCTCTCCTCCCCAACCGGCCTCCAGAGTCTGGGAGCGGAAAGGATGTAAGAGCTCCTCTGCCACAGGGGACATCGCTGGCGTTACGTCGGGGTCACACCTCCTGAAACCGATTCCGGCGTCCGACGAGGGCTCCGTGGAGAGACGGTGTCTCAGTCAGTGACTCCCCTGGTAAGCGGGTTAGAACCCAGGCACCCGCACCTCCAGCGTCCATCAGAGGAGGCCATCTCGGCAGCTGTGCCGAGGTCGAAGGCCCCCATCACCGAGCCCACCTCTCCCTCGCTGCTGAAGCCGCCGTGCCTGGTGTCCACCCCCATCCGCCCCACTGAAGGGACTCAGGGTGTTCACTATGCTAGCAGAGGACCTCCCAGGACACATCCAACGGGTCGCTTGCCATCAGGACCTAAGTGACCCCACGGGGACACACTCTGCGTCACTCGTTCCTCCTCACGCCTCTCTCTCCAGCCCCGGGGATTTCATCCACTGCCTCCTTGTTTAATTTACATTTTGGAAATACCTCTATGGGAGCAATGTCAAGAGTATGCTACGAGGGCCGTAGGCTTGGGACAGAGTGACAGCTGGGGGACGGTCAGGGGCCGTTGCATCAGCCTGGGTGGTGGACGAACCAGTCCCTTAGCAGGTGTGGAGAAGGGGGGCCAATCAAGATGCTTCAGATGAAGTCAAGGCTGAGTCAACAACCGCATGCGGCCGAGGAATGACTCCCGGAGCATCTTACCTCTGACGCCGAGACAGCAAAGGATCACCTCTCTGCGGATACCGGCGTTTAGCACCAGGAGACCCTGCAGTGTCCAAATGTGGCAGCATCCACTCCCACAGCTGCCCGTGGCCGAGCTCTCCACAGAGGAGGAGACGGCGGCGGGGCCACCGCAGGCGGGGAAGTCGCCAGTGGTCACCCGCCCCGTCTGGGGATCGGGGAGGGGGCACCAGCTCCGTCAGCTGAGACGGGAGCATCCTCCTTGGTCGGCGTCTCGGTGGCCATACACAGGGTTCAGGCTGAAGGGGAGGGTCCTCGCTGTGGAGCCTGGGCTGAGCCCAAAGAGAAAGGAAGGAACGTGTGTCACTTGCCGTACAACTAGGTGAGGGGAACAACTGAAACTTAACTCTGCACTCAGGGCCGATTCTGGAGTCTCGGGACTCAGGATCAAGCTGACTTTACAGGTGGTGGGGCGTGTGGATCTTAGCAAACCACGGTGCTGTTTATTTTCTAACAGCTTTTTATGGAACTAGTAAATGTCAAAATATTTTATTTCAGTTCTGAAGGAAAATCTCAACAGTTTCAGCACTTAACTCCTTTGTGAAAGTAAACGTGGGTGCAGGCGAAAGCACAGGCTTTACCACTTGGGAAACTATAAATGGCTCCTTGGTCAGAAGAAAGCGGTCTCGTAAGCAGAATAAAATATTATTATTTTTTTAAAAAGCAAACTAAAAGTAACAGGAATTGACCCAAAATGCAATGGAAAAAATAAGTCACTTTTATTGTTTTGAGTATAATTTGTGTATCAGGCAGCTGGAGGCCTCTTGGCTGTGTTCTTCTACTGTGTGTGGTTATGCCGTGATGTATCTACCGTCATATTTGTAGTAATTTCTACGTGTAGTCATTCGAGTTCAAGCGTTGACTGACCCCCGGTTATGGGCCAGACACCCTCTTAGGTGCGACGGCACAGGTAAGGCGAAGGTAGTCTCCACGGTCAGAGCTGCACGTGGGGACCGTGCCGGGGCGTCCAGGATGCAGATGCGCTGGCCACTGGGTCTCCACACTCAGCTGACCGAGAGCAGCCAGGGAGAGAAGGAGAGAAAGGGCCGGCCTCCGCCGGCCACCTGGGCCTGCCTTTCCTCTACCTGCTTAGCTCACCTGTCAGAGCCGCTTCCCCATCGCTCCCCCGGGGGCCCGTTGTCGGCCTCGGGGTGGCTGCCGGCTGTGGCGAGAAACGACATCTCTCCATGGCTCCCCTCGAGTCAGACCCCACGTCCTTTCATGTGGTTGAGTTAGGGGCATTTCTTTTTTTCTGTGAACTCTTCATATCTCTAGCTGTTTTCCTGTGAAAATACGGAAAGGATTTCTAATAGAAGGAATATATAAGAAATTTAAGGAATGTAAGGGATACTCTTTCTATTATACTCTAAATTTTTTCTTCTCTATTTTTAGGGGCACTTGATATATTAGGGAAATCAACCTTCTGTCAGTGATTGAAGTTGCAGCTGTTTTCTCTAGTTTGTCACTTGTGTTTTCTTCTTTGCTTCTGGTATCTTTCAGCCGCGCAAAAGTCTTTTATCCCCCCTTTAACATAATTGTAGTTACGAAGGCCGCCAGGTAATTGACAGATAAACCTGCGTGCCTTAGGAGTTGCAGTGGCTCGCTTTCTTACGTTAATCAAATCTCATGCCCCATTTGGAATGAGACCTAGTGAACCGTATGAGGAGTGGTTCCAGTTTTATTTTTTCATGTGTCTATCCAGTTACCTCAGTACCACCTATTAAAACACACCTTCTCCCCTCACCTGGGATGTCCCCTTTATCAGGGAGTACATGGCTCTTTGCAGTTGTATCTGTTTCTGAATTTTCTCTTCTGCTCCGGGTCTGTCTGTTCACCCCGTGCCCTGACCACACTCCCCGAAGCATGGGCTTCACCACCAGCTCCACGGCCCCACTGCTCTTGCCCCAGGGTTTTCCTCTCTCTTCTGCTCTTTGATTTTGCTAAATACGTTTTATAATCAAATTGTCTAGCTTCAGAAAAAAACTGATAGTATATGTGGTATTTTATTTTGGGGGCATTCAGCTCAGTTTATAAGCTAACTTTGGAAAAACTAACATCTTCATGTTGGGACTTCACATCCAAGGACATGGTGCTGCATATCTTTTCATTCATTGAGTTGAATTATGTGTCTTTCAGGAGTGGCTTATGGTTTTCTTCATAAAGGATTTAGACATTTCTTGTTAAAATCTACACCTTGGTTTTTTATTTTCTTCTTTCCTATCATGTATACAGTCTTTCTCCCATTATATCAGGGAGCTCATTTTGTTTGTATATATGAATGCTATTGGGTTTTGTACATGAATTGTACAACCTGCTACTTTACTAAATTCTCTTGTTGATTTGGTAATTTTCTTCATCCTTTGACTTTGGATGGCCCAGATGTCCGGCCGTATCACCTCCGAGCAGTCAGTGGTTCCATCTGCTTTGTGATCCTCATGTCCTAGGTTAGCTAACGAGGACTTGGTACCATGCTGAGTAGTGGTGCAGTGGCAGGCCCGCCACCTTTTCCTCCTGTTGGTGAGAAAGGCTCCAGTGTCTCTTTAAGTAAGATGCTCATAAAGCCTAAAATATTTACTATTCAGAAAAAGTTTGCTACCCCTGAATATCTATGAAGACATTCAACCAGCTGCAACGATTCTTAAAAACTGACAGGAAGGGCTTCCCTGGTGGCGCGGTTGTTAAGAATCCGCCTGCCAATGCAGGGGACATGGGTATGAGCCCTGGTTCGGGAAGATCCCTCATGCCGCGGAGCAACCAAGCCCCGTGCGCCACAACTACTGAGCCTCCGCTCTAGAGCCTGCGAGCCATAACTGCTGAGCCCGCGTGCCACAACTACTGAAGCCCACTTGCCTAGAGCCCATGCTCCGCTACAAGAGAAGCCACCGCAATGAGAAGCCCGCGCACCGCAACAAAGAGTATCCCCCGCTCGCCACAACTAGAGAAAGCCCACGCACAGCAACGAAGACCCAGCGCAGCCAAAAATAAAGTAAATAAAATAAAATAAATTAACTTAAAAAAACTGACAGGAAAAATAAACTTATTGAGAACTGGAGAAATGTGTACACTCCCCTCATCTTGGATGATATAAAGGAATTACTGTTAATTTGTAAAAGCGTGACAATGGTAACATCGTGATGATTTTTAGAAGTCGTCATCCCTTAGAGATGCATACAGGACATTTACGGCCGAGCTGGACCTGAGGTCAGTTTCAGAGGGCTCCGGGGTGAGGTGTGGCTGTTCGGTGAGGCTGGGGACAGTCGGTGATTGTAGGAGCTGGTGCTGCACAGATTGGACTCCTTCACTGTTCTTCCTGCTTTTGTATTTTGGTGGGACTTTTTCGGTGAAAAGTTAATTTAAGAGTTCAGCCCTGTCCCTCTTGTTCTAAATGTCCTCCTCGGTGACTTCCCTGGCAGTCTGGTGGTTAGGACCCCAGGCTTCCACTGCAGGGGGCGCGGGTTCGATCCCTGGTCGGGAACTAAGATCCCGCATGCCGCGTGGCGTGGCAAAAAAAAAAACCAATAGCCCTCCTCATCATGTATAATAAGCAGCATTTTATAAGGAAGGCCCTTCGAGTTTAAAATCAGTCCTGCTTCTAGACATGACCTGGCTCAACTGAGCATTAGGACACATTTTGGAAATGAAAGAAAAGTTTGGTTCCAATTAAGTAAAAACCTGTATTTCAGAAAACTAAGCTTAAAATCGAAGTATATTCGATTCACACACGACACACCGGGGCTTTGTCAGCAATGGGCGGCCCGTCGCTGCCTCTGCCCTTGGGGCGTTGTTCCCATCTTGTTTCACGCTGTGCAGTGAACCATGGTTTCTGGAAGCCACTTCCCACTTGGGTTTATTTGTACATGTTTATAAACACACAGACTGTCCCTGTCATAGCCGGCATTCCAGTCCCATTTTGTGTATTAATGTTCGGCTGCCCCAACCTGGGGCCTAGGAGCATAATATTTTTAAGAGCTTGAACATAAAAATTCAGTATTACAAATCAAATCTTGCCGAAGTATGATTTTTACATCCTTTGTTGTTGGACCCACTTAAGTGGAACTCATTTAGTTATGGGATAATTATATGGTATCCTTTCTTTTTTTCTTGCTTGCTTTTTCTTTCTGCTTTGCAAGCATCTATAACTTTGCTTATGCTTATTACATTTTTATAGCAGAGGAAACAATTTTCATTCTTTCTTAACCTCTGTTAGCTTGAAAAGTAATAAAATTAATCCTTCATCGCTTAAAAATGTATGAATCTTGACTGTGTTGGGGTTCACGTGAGAAGTACATAAGGATATTTTGTTTCTCAGGTTTCTGTATTTGGATAGTAAAGTACATCTCTTTTTCTTCCAAGAATGCATCATTTTCACTTTGCCTCTCAGAGTTTATGGTCCAGCAGAGCCTCAGAACGTGGCGTTTGAGGATGTGTGTGCCCTTCTGACGTCCTTCTTAGATGGGTGAGTTAAAATGTTTCTGAGGTCAATTACCACAGCTACATGTCAATGTAAATAAATTTCATTCAAGCTACACACGAGAGTTAAACATGAGCGTCTGAGCCTTTTATGTGCGTGTAGAGCAGACCCACAGCCCAGCCTCCACGGCCCTTCTCCTAGGAGGAGGCGTAAACGCCATTTGAGGAATAATTGTTAAGGGAACACATATGCCTTGGGTCCAGATGATCATTCAGTTGCATCACGTGCTGCCTTAAGACTGAGAGGGCAGCAGCCTTCTTCTCTCTGGGATTCTTTGTACGTTTCAGGCTTTTCTAAAGTCTGTTCACAATGTTGACACTAGATCAAGGGGCTTGTCCCTGTGGGAAGGAGCCTTTCCCCATGGAAACTACTACTGGTTTCCAAGGCAGTGGCCATGACCTAGGAATAAGGGTCACTTTTCAGCAGTAAAGTGCACAGCTCTGTTGACTTAACTGGCACACAATAAGCCAGGACTTTCCACTTCGGGGCATTTTGAAGAATCTCGGTTTGGCGGAGAAGTTGACATCAAGCGTCCTGAAGGAGATGCATTTGTGTTTGTCCAGCACAGCCAAATCCAACAAAATGGGAGCTGTAATTATAGGGCTGGATCCAACCACAGCGCTGCAGCGTCTGACATCACGGGGTGCAGGGAAGGCTCGCGAGCCCAGAGGTCGGGTCAGCACAGAAACCACGTGTTGTCAACTGCGCACACCTACCCGGCCCCTCCTCTGCAATATTGGGGTTTTTAATGTCCATCTGACAAAATTTCTTCCATTGAAAACGATAGGAGTCTCTCTCTCTTTTTTCCTAAGTGGGCATCTAATTAAGCAGATTCCAGAAATAAAAAATGGCATTGTGGTTAAAATGATCATTGCCTGAGTTGCCTTTTCCATGATAAATATGAAACAGATGGCATATTTTAAGTCCTGGGCCAGTTCATTCCTCCCTGCGTTCCTCAGTGGTTTGAAAGATCCCTTTAAGAGCTCATTTACCCGCTGCAGTCAAAGACATCCCCCCGCTCCGCCGCCAAATACACATGCATCTCTCAGGGAAGGTGTAGGAGATGTGGAATGCTGTGGGGTCATGTTATAAATCCCTGGAGACTCTTCAGGTCTGGAAGGAAAAAACACAGTATGGTAGCAGAGAGGGCTTTGATCAGTTCTCGCCCTCGCATACGGTTTCCATCACCTTTTCAGGGAACAGTCAACCTTGGAGGCAGAGGCCTCCAGGATCTCTAGGGCTTTTCGTGTCACTGCTCAAGGTCAGAACCCATCAGAACTCTTCGAAGTCATCTTATCAGAGCCACAGCCTTTGTTTGACTGGAGGAGGGGAGGGGTCCGATTAAAGGTTGGTCAGTGGAATCGGAGTCTCTTCGGGTGGGGCCTGTGCTTGGATGTTTAATCTCCCAGGAGACACGAAAGGGGGGCGGGGCTTAGCTGCAGCCACCTGTGGGCCAGGATCAGCTGCACCTGCCTAGCACGTAAATGTGCGCCGTAAACGCACTTCAGACGTTTCCCATCTTCTCACTGACGTCTTGGGCTAATAGCACAAGGGGAAGAAAACTTACAGCTCCTTCCATTGTTCTTGTCCTCTGCGAAGTAAGCTGTACCAGAAGAACCCCAGACCGTAGGACTGTGGCGGGCAGGCCGGCCGGGCAGGGGGTCGAGGGGGTCGGCACAGTCTGGTGAAATGAAAGCCCCAGGGCCCTTGGAGAAGCGGAGCCTAAGAATACGTCACAACCTTAGGTTTAACTGTAGTCAGCAGCGCCGGCAATCATGAATGTAACGGGAAAAATATTTTTAGGACATCAAAAGAAAACACGCAAACGTTTATATCGCTTCACCTACATTTTAGTCAGCCTGATTTTATGAAGATGAGCTTACTTCAGGCAACTCCAAAAGTGCGAATGAGTGGAATTTCGGAGGAGGGCCTGGCTCAGGACGGCCCCTCGGGTAGGCTCCGAGGGCACGAACGCCAGCCGTGGTCGCCCACGAGGAGCCGTGGAGACGCCTGCGAGAACGGGTATCGCTGAGCTGCGTGCGTGTGTGTGTGTGTGTAAACGTGAATGTGACTGAATCCAACGTGTAACCGAATAACCACAAGGGTGGATTATGCAAAAGACAGTTGTAGTTAAACGAAGGCCCGGTTTCTCGGGAACGGAGGAACAGAGGATTCAAAGGGAACTGTGTCCAGGTGTTTCACCCACGGGGCGCTCTTCTCGAGTCCAGTCGTGGCACTAGGCCCGCTGTGTGTCTTTCTGTCCCGAAGCCTGCCTTGCGTTTTAGGTACAATGTTTGCATCATGGCTACGGACAGGCAGGAACCGGGAAGGGCTTCACCACGCTGGGCCCGCGTTCCAAGGAGGAGCCGCCCCCGTCGCAATCCTCCGGCGACGCGGGCGTCGTCCCCAGAGCCGCTGGAGAACTCTTCAGGTGCCGGCGGGCAGCGGAGGGCGAGCCGAGACACGACGGACGCAGGCGGTGAGAGTGACCGTGTCGGGGGGGCCGCGTCCCGTCGTCTCTCAGGGCCCGCTCGGAACCGCCGAGCGTTCGCTGCTGGGGCCCTGTTACCACAAGTGCTAGAGATACTTATGACACGTGCATGTCGGAATTCTCTCAGTGAGGCAACGCTTCTCGAGGAGATCTCCAGTGAGACGGCCTCCCCGGTCAAGGGAGGGTGGAGGACGCGAGACAGAGCGGGAGGGGACAGAGTGAGAACGTGCGGGCTTGCCCTTGCTTCCTGCCCGGGAAGAGCAGACACACCTGCTCCTCTTCGTGGGGTGGCAGCGAACGTGCACTGAGGAGTCTCCTGTGCCACTAACGCGGCCCCGGGAGCCACAGAGGCACGTCCCCTGCTGTTGTCACGATCTTCCCACTACAGTCGCCGCTAGAAAAAACCAGTAACAGTTGCCCCGTGCGGTCCAGGAGGCCGTGGTGCCAATGTCTCCTCCCGTTGGTCACTGACCTCCCGCCCTTGGGGAGTCCCGGTGTGAGATACTCATCTTCACTTAAAAAAAAAAAAATTAACTAATTAATCAATTAATTATTTTTTGGGCTGCATTCGGTCTTTGTTGCGGCGCACAGGCTTCTCTTGTTGTGGAGCACAGGCTCTAAGTGCGCGGGCCCAGTAATTGCGGCTCTCAGGTTCAGTAGTTGTGGCATGCGGGCTCAGCAGTTGTGGCGCGTGGGCTCAGTAGTTGTGGCACACGGGCTCAGCAGTTGTGGCTCGCGGGCTTAGCTGCTCTGCGGCATCTGGGGTCTTCCCGGACCAGGGCTTGAACTCGTGTCCCCTGCATTGGCAGGCGGATTCTTAACCACTGCGCCACCAGGGAAGCCCCTAATTTTCTTAATTATCATTAGAAGACGTGGATGGCTCATTTTATCCATAGCTCTCTTGTGGATGCTGATGAAAAACCCAACCCAGCAATGGTTGAGTAGGACCCGTCCAGGCCAGTGCTCAGAATGTCCTTATGGACAAGAAAAAGCACAGTAGTCAAAATCAGACTGGCTTTGCTGGGCAAGTGTCCAAGATGAAATTGTTTGTTCCTTGGTGACTGGGTTGACTGTCAAAGGGACAAAGCAGGGACGTGGGCGTCGGGGAGGAAACCCAGGGTCAGGGTCACTTCTCCCTGGGGTAGGACTCTGGGGTTTTGCTCTAAGTGTGTAGTGTCTTTATTTTTAAACTGATCTGCAGTCTGCATGTAGTACTTTAAAACCTGAAACAAAATAAGATGTGTGGTTGTTTTCTTAAGAGCCTGGGTGGGTTTTAGAGAGGTCATGGTCAGGGCTTAGTTGGAAGGCGCTCTACCAGTGGAACTGACTCAGTTCCGTGGACTCCATCTGCCCTGAAACAGAACAGATTTTAAAGTAAACAAGCCCAGTTGCTGGACCAGTGCTCAAAGCCTTTGCAGCTTGCTTTGGGCTTCTGGGTGGGATTAAACTTGGGTGTGGTGACTTCTGGATCAAGGCTGCGGGCTCTTCAAGCATCTTTATAGAGTGTGATTAGAATCCGAACGCTGAAATCATTGATTTAGATACAACTCAGATAAAACTGTCTGTATTCCCAAGACAGTTACTTTTCTCTGCAATTTAAGGAGGACATTCCCTTCTTGCTGCGTGGTCTTGGTTAGTGAGATGCTGCCCTGTGCTCATGAATCATCAGTTTTGCTGCCCATTTTCCAGGACTGTCTCTCGTTGAAATCATTCCCTAACCACTTTCTCCACGGGGTTATCCAAGTTCCTCTGACGGTTTAGTCTCTCGCGTGTCCCTCCCTGCCCCTCCTAGAGGCTGATTTCAGAAGATCCATCAAGGAGCCCCGAGGTGGAAGTTTCCATAGTGGAAGTTTATAACAATGACGTTTCTGACCTCCTGGCCAACGACAGGTGTCGAGAGGCGTCTGGGGTCGAGCCGCAGGTGCCGGCCGACAACGCAGGAGGGGAAGGAGGTCTCTGGGCTGACCTACGAGCGAGTAGTCCAGGTGCCGAGCTCTGGGAACAACTGCACCTTCAAGGGGCCCCACGGAGAACCGGCCGCGTCGTCCGGGTCGGTGCTCTCCCCGAGAGATGGTCCATTGTGTTTCACTGCTTAGTGTGTGGTTCACAATTTTCAATTTGCTTTAGAAGTGATCTTTTAAAATCACAATGAAAACAAATTAATTAATCCTTTAGAATATCTTCATTAAGAGTTGATGGGACAGGTGTTATCCCCGCAGCTCAGCTGAGGGAACAGGTGTGGAGAAGTCACAGGACTTGCCCGAGGTCACTCAGTTAAGCACAGTATCTTTGGGTTCCACTTGTCGTATCGGTATTTCACCGAATACACTAAGGAATCCTCTTGTGAAAAAGCACAGCTCCTCATCTTAATTAGCTCTTCTCCTCAGAGCTCTGCATTCTTAAATCCATGTTCATGAATCAGGTTTGCTCCAGGCGGGGGTCACCTGACTGACCACACAGGGAGGAGAAGGGATAAAGGGCCAGGGTCATGCTGCCCGTGTCCTGCGGTCTCGAAGGTATCGAGGGAAGGAAGGGTCTGCAAGCTATTTCTAACACTTGAAAAAGCCTAAAGGAAATCACGGTAAGTTTACACAAGTTATCCAAAACTGTCAGCTTTTGACTAATAGACAATATGATCAAAATATTGTCTCCTGCAGATCAAAAGTTCTACTTAGCTGTCATATCTCATTAATTAAAATAGGAAAGTAAATTCAATTTTTATTTCATAAATTTGATTAAGATTGATTTGAAAGACAAAGTATTTTAAAGTCTTGAGGTCCCTGAGGGCGCCGTACCTAAAAGAACGCTTGATGTTGAAAAGACTGGGAACCTCCGTTTGGTTCCAAAACAGCTGATTATTTCAGGGTGAAGCAATTAGAGACACAAGAAGGCAGTTAGGCCTCATAACAGTAAAACTCTGACTTATGATGTTTAATTTTGCCTAAGATGTGCTGCTTTCTTGAGCTGGGTACGCTGAGCTTGTATGCGAGGTCTCTGCGCGGAGAGTTAGAGGCTGATGTGCAGCCGGGCCTCCCCGGTCCCTCGGGGACGTTCGCGTGCTCTGGGTACCCTCGGGGTCCGCCCGCGGCGCGGCGGGGCTCGCGACGCTCGTGGCGGGGTCCGCAGCTCGGCTGCGCAGGCGGCCACCGCGGCGCCCGCCGACGTCTCCGGATCTCACCTGCTGACCACGGTGCCTCTGCCACGGCCGCTTCCCCCGCGGCACCGGCGAGCGGCCGTCTGTGCCCGGTCAGTTGCCTGTAATAGAAAGCCACGGGCGAAGGACGGAATCCGCACACCTGTAGGCTCTGGGCATCGCACAGAGGCCTGGGGAGGAACTGCGGCCACATATTCGGAGGGTCTGGAACCCAAACCCGAGAGCCACAGGGACCCCGGGCTGGGAAGAAAGGGGGGGTGGGGTGGCAGGAAGGAGGGCGCTTTGTTAAATAAGATGCAGCGCAAGAAGGAAATGGCATATTTGTACCTTGGAATGTGATGCATTTATCATGAATGACACTGTCCTTGTGATCTGGGCTTAGAAAGTTACACACCAGTATATAAAATGATTCCAGTTGCGCAAGAAAAAAATGCACGTGCCGCCAGGGTCTGTAGGTCATCATGGGTCAGTAAGCCTAGGGGAGCGCACATGGGGTCCCCTGCAGGCTTTGTGGAAACACAGACACCGCCTCACCCCACACCGTGATCGCAGCCCCGGGGCTGGGGCGAGGCCGAGGGACGTGTATTTCTCCAAGCTCAGGGACCCAGCGCCGCCGTGGGAGCCACTGGTCTAGGGCCTACACTCAGCAGCAAAGATCGCAAAGACGCCCCGGGCGCGGGGGGTCCACCCCAGAAAGGGCGTCCTCACTCGTCTCAGGCCCGGGTGGGCTACGTTCCTGACCCGTCTTGTCTCGAGGTCACTTGAAACTCGTGGCCCAGGCCAGGGGGCAGAGAGGGGAAGGCGACGCCCGGATTACTAGCTGCCCGCCAGCCGGACTCACGCCACGCAGCCCTAGGACCGGCCTTGCCCCCGGGAGGGCCGGGCGGACGGTGCTGCCGAGGGAGCCCTGGCTGCTCGTGCCCGCAAGTCAGGCCCACGGACGAAGAGGCTGCGCGCTCCCCGGCAGTGGGCCCGGAGCCGTTTTGGTGTTCTTTCTAAACTTTATTTAAGTGTGTTTTCTTTGTTTTCTACCTAGCGATACACTATTCAGGGTTTTTTAAAAAAAATCTTTCTAAAGAGTCTGTTTAGGAATAACACACGATGAAACTGATATGTTCACCAACATGAAGAAGACGTTCTCAGGATTTTTGTGGTGTATTATTAAACAGCAATTGTAGAATTTGTTTCTATAAGGTAATAGATTTTTCGGACTGGGATTTTAATGAATGTCATTACCAAGTCTTTCTAACAAACCTTAGTTCATTTTCTTGGAACTACTTAGGCATTAGTTCAGCTTTCAACAGTGAAAAACGCTCTCTCCTGCCTGTTCTTTCCTATTTTACCCCGAGGATCCCCTCAGGGTCACCGGGCCCCTTTCCTGTCAGCGTTTAAGAGCAAGGGCCGAAGCCAACCAGGGTCTTGCTCTGTGTGAGGTGTTGGCCTTGGGACGGGGCTGGAGGGGCCTCAGCGGGCGGGAGGCTGCGGGGAGCTTGGGGACCGTCTCCTGTCACTTGTGGCTCCCCTGCAGCAGACCCGCGGTCAGTCGGTCGCTGCCCACGGAGCTCCTCTGCCCTGCGCCCCAGTTGCCGGCCACCGGGAGGAGGCCGAGCACGTCCCGCAGAACCGCTTCTGGGTCGCCGAGGACCCAAGGACTCGGGCGGGGGTCCCTGGGCCCCGCCGGCCACGGGGGGGGGGG